>NC_056734.1:648274233-648369233 GCF_019279795.1 Protopterus annectens | reverse complement strand
TGGGCCATACCCGTCAACTGTGCAGAGCAGCACTGACTGACAAAATGTAAGCCAACATAGTGTGTGTTGTGTAATGTAAAGCATGTATATTACTGTGGCTACTAGCTGGTGGTGGATGTAATGCCATAATGATGGACACATGGGTTCCAGAGCCCACCACTTGCAGGACACTCAGGTTAACATGTATTGTAGCAAGCTAAAATGACATAGGTGTGTAATAGGCTTACCTGCAATCTGGCCCTAAATATACCCCCCTAATGTTAGGTTGTGTCCATATGTGGTACCTGTCTGTGTTGTAGCAAGGCAGAACAGTGCAGCTGTGCAGGAAGGAGAATTAGAGACTGTGGACTTGATGTCTGAATGTACCCCATATATATATAGGTATGTATATGTGTATGTATACACACACACACACACACATATATATATATATATATATATATATATATATATATATATATATATATATATATATATATATATATATACACATGTATATCTACAGATATACAGCTACCCATATGTATATATATATCTATCTATATATATATATATATATATATATATATATATATATATATATATATATATATATATGTATAAACACATATTTACAACATTAAATACATCTACACACACACACACACACACACATATATATATATATATATATATGTGTGTGTGTGTGTGTGTGTGTGTGCGTGTGTATGTCTACATATAAACAAACACACACACACACACACACACAAACACACACACACACATGTATGTAAATGCATGTCCCCTATATTACCACCACAGTGCTGCATGCTATGTGTGAGGGAAGACCACACATAGCAATACACACATATATACAGCTGTAAGTGTGTGCAACATGGATGGTTATGTCACATTTGAACCCCTTGCTGGGACCACATTGCCCTTGTTTGTGAATTAGGGAATGGTAATATGGGGAAGGATAGCAGGTATATTTGTGGAGGTGGTTTGGGTTGGTAGATATAGAGGGCAGCCTACAGGGGTGGTATATGACATGTGGTGGGTAAACACCCTGGATGGAGTGTGTGGTCTGCATTGTGGAAGCCCCATGAGCCCTCATATGGAAACAATGGGAACAAGGCCCCAACCCATTGCTAGTCACAACAGCAGTTTCACGGGCCTGAAGGTGCCTGGCCCGGATACTGAGCAGGAGGAGCATGTGGACCCAGTGATTGTGTACTGAGGGCCTCAAGGTGCTGTAGCACATCCCACAAGTTTCTGTGGAGCCGCCTATGGAACAGACCCTGGACCTGACCTCGGGTGACAGGATCATGTCTGTGTGTGACCCCAGGGGGAACACAATCCCCTGAGGTGGTTCCACCTGAAGGTAGAGCTGGACCAGTAGATAAGGAGGCTCCAGGGTGGGTCCCACATGTGATGTGGCCTGGTAACATGGCGAGATGAGGTGGGAAAGGTGGATCAACTGGTAACTATTCCCTAAACATGCTATTGTGTCACTGTTATAGAATATACGTCGGTAGTAATATTCCACACAATCCCGGAACATGTCCAACAGCATGCATAGATATCCCCAATGATACAGAATGACAGATGTGCAGCAATCACATTGCAAGCATACCACATGCATATGTGGAACCATAGTGGCTCTGACAATGGCATGCAGGTGAAATAGTCCGTAACAGGCCAACAATGATAGTTTCCCCACAGGAAACATGGCTACAAACACATAGCACAAAGCATGGTACAATACAATATATGCCCAATGATAGGTAAGCTGTAGCCACACCTATTGAGTTGTGTGAACAGATTGTTGTCACTGATATGGTGGGGGGAGACAGAGATGTGTATTAAGAACTATGGTAACCTGGATGTATAAGTTGCTCAGACCTGTTTCCATCTTTATGTCTTTCAGGCAAGATGTCCCATGGCCGGTTACCATTGTATTCAGCGGCACAAAATGAGGTCAGTTTTAACCACCTGATACAGCACTATCAGGTTCTCTTAAGCAGGACAGCCAATGAGCAGCAGGAGCGGACCGCCCTTTTGAATGATCTACACCATAGGGTCAATGATGTTTGCCTGTATAACTGCAGTTATGAGCAGGTCCAGTATCATTGTAGTGACCTGCTTTGCAATGCCCGTCAGCATGCTGCTGCAGTCCAGGGGGATCACCTCACAACAGGGGGGGGTCATGCCATCCATCTTCCCTGACAAGTGTTGAGAAGCTCCTCACCAGCCTTGTGGCACCTGCCTGCCCGCACATGCAACAACTCACGGAGACCATTGTAGAGGTGGCTGCTACACACACACACTGGCTTAGGAGCGTGCAGGTAAGGCCACAGGGCACATCAGTAGACCACTGTTGTGTATGCATCCACATCTGTACAGGTAGATCATGCATATGTGATATGTCATATATATAGTCTGTTGCTGTGTAGTAGTAATAAACAGATGTGCATAAGCTGTAGTATTGTGGACTTGTATTGTTGATGTACTGTAATGCTGCACCTACCCAGTAGCAATGCCACAGCTGTGGCCACTGACATCACATCTCTCACATTCTTATGTAGGTCCTTCTGGTATACCACCAAGACAGCAGCCTGTAGCTGGTGAGTATGGTTGATGTTCATGCTTGCCAATACACAGGTCATGTAATGGCTATGGTATAATCCATGCACCATGCACACCTCTAACACACCTACCCATAATGCATGCCGTACATATTCATGTATTGTTGCTGTTAATTGCACTGCATCACAGTGCTGACCATGATGGGGTATATGAAGGGTATGTCAGACACCTGTAAGATAACTAACATCCTGTCATTGTGAAATGTGTCCACAGGGAGAACATAATGGTGGGACACATGACCTACAGTAGGGACATGTGTAAAACATCACCCTTATACAGTGCTACAACAGTGTATATACCAGTATTACAATGCAACTGTTACAGATCTACACTATGGCATATCATAATACTGTGGTCCACAACCCTTAACACCTGCAATGTGGTCCCAACATGAGCACTGAGTGTGTAATACACTAATGGAACTGTAGGTTAAGGCAGCGAATATGGGGAATACATACCTTCACAAACACTGGAAGCATATATGTGCACACACTCCAGAGAAAATAAAGTGGAGACAGCTCTGTTGAGGTACTGCCTGCATGCATTTGTCATGGAAATGCACCGTTCAGCAAGTACATGTCCCCAATGTCACAACACATAGTCGTCAGCTGTCCAAGTCATTTGGCTATCAAATGTGCACACTTACCTACAACAGAGGCAGGCGTGGCTTGCACACATCATACATGACATGGCGTGGGCCCCATAACCAATAGGTAGCACACATGAGTTGCACATATAGCCATAACTTACCATTGCATATGCCATGGCTAACAGTGCAGACAGTCAGGTATGTGACAAGGATGTATGGGAAAGGAATGATATAGGAAATAAACAGATGGCCACCCAAGATAAATGCTGTCCCATGTAGCAAACTGTTCATGCAGGCTGCCCACTAACATGCCACAACACTGAAGAGGTAGTAGGAATGTCCAGCAAGTACTGGCTGTGTGGTACCCGTGTCAGCAATTGCCTGGACTCTGCAAGCGCATGGCCTATGGGTTAGGGTAAACAGATGTGACAGTTGTACCAGAAGAAACATCAGCTAGGCCTCTCTACAGGTAGTGTATGCATAACAGAAGAGGTCCCCAACAGTCATGCGTTGCAATGTGTATTGATGTACCACGACCACATTGGAAACCTACAGACAGTATTATGTAAGATATAGGTGCTGCACAACCAATGCCTCACCCCACCTCAGGCCAACCATCCCCATCTGTACTGTTCCGGTGCCAGTGTACATCTGTATGTTTGCCAGTCATTAGCTGGGACTAGGCTGTTACACGTGGTGTTCAGTGTTTGGGACAATGCAAATTGACACATATGTGTAGGTCATAGTTGTCAAGCATCTGCAAAAAGGCTGAAGGTGGGGAGGTTGTGTCATCATGACACACCAGTTTACTGCAGCAGGGATCCTAAGGATGCTAAGAATGGCTGTATCTGCACACAGTCAGGTTCAGGAACTGCGGCAGATGTAATCCTTACTCCACAGCAATAGTGATGGCAGTGTGTGAACTCCAAGGGATGTGCACATGAGTAGACCTTGCAATCATGCATAGTTGGGGGACATGTGTAGGGCAGACTGACCATATACCAGCAAATGCAGATGGCCCATGCTAGTATACCCTTGCCAGGAATAGTGACTGCTGTAGTACACATAACAATAGGTGCAACAAACCGTCATGATCAGGGCATGCACACATATGCTCCTACGGAGTGTATGCATCACACTCAGCATCTGCACACCTAACACATTTGTTAGACACTGCATGTGAATCTACATGACATATGTCACATATCAGGCTCATGTAATGTTAATATATGCAGTGATGTGGTCCCATGGCATATCAAGGAAGAGTGCGTCATATCAATAAGGGTGTGTACACTCCCCATAGCCATGGTAAGGTTTGATGTTTGCTAGTGTAATAGTATCGTATTGGTCATACATGCACCACTGATGTTGAGTTCTGTAAACCAGACATCAGGCATTCACAAATGACATCTGTCCACATATCATCCCAGGAATGTGTCATTCAAATACATAGGGGCTGTGAGCATTAGAGCAGATATAACTGACACGGTAATGCACATTCAGCAATGGTTTGTACACCTGTGAGGTTTGGTGCACAGTACATGGCAGTGTGCAGAACAGGTACACAGCAATACTGCGTACATGGGTGCAGTGTTTTCCAGGGCAAGGGGCCTCACCTATTAACACAGCCCATACATCATACACATGTATATTGTTGCTAGCATGGATTGACTATAGCTGCACTGCATGCTGTTGAGTACCATATGTTATGCATGTTGACAGATGGGTAATGGGTGGACTGTGTGTACTATCTTTGCGCAACCTCATCTGCAAGTTTGTGTGTGTGTGTGTGTGTGTGTGTGTGTGTGTGTGTGTGTGTGTGTGTGTGTGTGTGTGTGTGTGTGTGTGGGTGGGTGTCCATGTATGCACATGTGTAATTGTGGGGGTGTTCATATGGCAGTACTTCCCTTTGGAATCGTGCAGTACATGGAAATGGACTGACACATGAGACACCAGGAATACTTGTCTGATATGTAATCTCAGGACAGCTGATAGTATAATAAGGTCTGTAGCATGGAACATGCATTGGGAGGGAAACTAGAACCCAGGTATACCCTTAATATTGCAATCAACAGAAGGTGAACAACTACCCATGTTTGCAGCACTACAGATGCATTGGGGAATTACTAGACAATACCAGGGAATGTATCCATATATTACTGTTGTCCACATGATAAGTTGATTGAGCAGCAGATCTGGAATGTACTGAACAATACTTATGTATGACATTCCAGTGCATGACATTATGGAGTGAATGTAGTAGCCCCTAATATATGGGGGCCATGCTCACGATGTCCAGACATACCCAAGGTGAACACTGGATGACAACAGTAAGGCCATGTAAAACCCACTCCACTCAAGTCAACGAGGTAACTGAGTAACAGGTCTTGTGTTGTGATCACTTGTCTAGGCATTTAGAGGAATGATACGTTAATGAGTGGTATTGATGAGTGTATGTTACAAAGTGTGATGCAGGCCAGGGAACTTATGTGAATAAATGTGGGACTGTCTGTAAACTCAGGGACAGGTAGGTAGTATGGTGGAATTTCAGTGTATGTGTGTGTGTGTGTGTGTGTGTGTGTGTGTGTGTGTGTGTGTGTGTGTGTGTGTGTGTGTGTGTGTACGTATGTGTGTGTGTGTGTATGTATATATGTGTGTACTGTTATGCAATTCTGTACAGGTCTTAGAGTGCATTTCTTCTTTTCCCCCACAGTTGGCGAGGTGGGTCAGGGTCCCTCCTGCATGCAATCTGATGTTGGTGTCCATACAGATACCGAAGATAATGGTAGGACTGTTGAAGCACAGGTGGGGATGTCAGAGGCCGAAACTGCACCTTTGTTTGACATCCCCCCTCTTAGCCACCCCAACCCCACACACAGTTACAGTGCCTATACATACCCCATCACCAGTGGCCATTGTAGCGGGAGAGCTGGTGGTTGGTGGGAGTACACAGGAGAGTGTGGTATCTATGCCTACTGTGTCTGGTCATAGCAGGCATAGCCAGATGTCCGGCAGGGCACCACATAAGCAGATGTACCGGAGTGCTCATGGTAGGGCCGCAGGTCATCATGCACCTGGCAGAAGTGCCACAACTGGTACCGCCAGGCGCATGTTTCAGACTGCCATGGGGGCGTAGGCACATATGGAACAGTACACTAGACAGGGCCTGAGGATGCAGAGGGCTACATTCTCATCTGTAAGTGAAAATTTCCATGAACTTGCTGTTGCCATCCATGATTATACCGAGGTCATGGATAGATGGTTGGGTGAGATGGTAGCCCTCATTGACCATGGTTTGTCTGTGCTCAAACATGTGGTGGGAGTGGGGCGATGACCACGTGGATGTAGGCCAGAAACACCAACAGCTGGCTGTCAACGTGGACACCAAGGCACTCTCGTAGTGCCAGTACCAGCCCCAGCACTGCAGAGGGGGCACTGTCCACACCACACCACAGCAGGCCATGTGCACGTGGCCCTGGCCATTCCCAGGAGGTTCCAGCAGACATCTGTCATCATCAGGGGAGAGTAGCACATCAAGGCTTGTACCTAGACATGCCCATGGAAACCCTGGCAGGCACAGTCTATGTGTCCATGGCCAGAGGCAGTGAACTGCACAACCTGCTAGGTATGGTCTGTCCAAGAAACACCTGTATAGGGCAGCCACATGGCATAACTGTGTGCATGCATACCCACACACTATACAAACACACCTAGGGCAACCCCATACCTACACACACCACATCGCCATGCCCATTTCAATTAATTACACCCCTCACCCACACATTTGGTGTCAAATGTATGGTCCACCCTCGGTCTCTGGCAAGCCAACAACACACCCTGTGCATATGGTGATACCTGTGCCACATCCCTGTCATCCATAACATTGATGCAGGGATAGGCTAATATGGTTCTGATGCACACGGTGACTGTACTACAGTGTACCAATGTACTGCTGTGTAACATCTCAGAAGTAATGTTTAATGCATACTTGTCAGGTAGTATGATGCATTATAGATATTAGTAACAGTGAGCAACTGTGGTCTCCATAATGTTATCCATTTGTGTTGTAGGTGTACATGTGTCAGCAGGAGGATGGTCTGCAGTCATATTCCACAAGGGATATGGCACTGTGGTGACACCATGGCTGTGACATATCCTGGGTACAGTTGAACACATGTCACAGGTTTGTATAACAGTTACTGCCTGTGCCACATGGACAGGTGACCTGCTGGAACAAGTATAATCAGCAACCTGATGTAGATCCATCCAGATACATGCACACTGTTACTTGGCAACACTGGGACTAGACCCCTACCTAGGTATGTAGTGCTACTAAAATGTGTGGCTATCATTGCACACACCACACAGTGTTTAGGGTGAGGTGTGTTCCAGGTTACATGTTACATGCAGAACATCCCCAGACATGTACAGTATGGTAATGGGGGATGTAATGGTTGTATTTGGACAATACATAGTGTGACATAACCATCATGTACACATTAACAGACACATAACATGCAGACACACATCTGAGAGACCTTGGCCTATCGGTGCTAACTAACTTGTCAGTGTGTCCAATGTGCTACAGGTAGGCTGCACACAGCACATGCATAACTGGACTGGATTGTGGTATCAGTTACCTGTATGGTTGATGGTGACAGTGGTCACCATACAGTGGTACATGCGACATGTACCAGGTGTACCATGGTGTAATGACAGTGTACACAGCACCAACACCCAAGAGTGGATATTGTACACACTGGAACCTATGATGACACTCTGACAAATACACCATCACACATTGCCCACGACTGAGATACAACTCACTGTCCATCCCAACAGTGGTACTACAGGGATATGCATCTAATGCATATGCCACAGGCATAGTAGGGTGATGCATTGTCATGTCTCACCTATGGGAAGCAACAACACTATCCATACTGCTGTGTGGCAATGCGTATTGTAATAGGATTATGTGGCCTCGGAATGCTGTACCCTAAAGATATACAGACATGTACACGTATACACACTTGCCAGAACTCAATGGGTATGCCATGCCTATCGACCCATTTGTACAACACTGTTGTGCTGGTACTGCAATGCTCATGTATCCATTAGGGAGAGGAGAGTAACAGGGTACATGTAATGTCCTGTACAGCAGCAGCCACATCTTACTATGGCAGTGGGTGCTGCAGTGGGTGTTAAGGCCCTCATGGTGTTCCCAACTACAGGTGTACTAACACACAGACACTGCTATCCTCAGTAATGCACATGTACACATTTGTCAGTACTGGGGTGCATCGCTGCAGGTGGTCATAGGTGTGTACCTGGCTATTGTCCATGGAGAGATGGAAAAGGTAGGGGATGTGTGTACAGTGCTATCATGTCACCTGCCATGAGCCAGCAGGCAATCTATTGACAGACACCACTTTGGTGACCCACAGTGTGAGAGTGACATGCATCAGCCAATCCTCTGGGTGCCTCCTGCAAATGGCAACCAAGGTGATCCAGTTGACATGTATGCAACATGTATTACAACACATGGTTAGGGTCTGTGATGGAGACCTGTACCTAAGCATGTTCTGTTGACTGTGGTAGTGTAGTGTAGTGGAGGTACCCATGGCACATGGTGCGTACAGGGTGTTGTCTCCTATATGTGCCAGTTATAACACAGCTGGGCAGACATGCCAGTGTCAGTCAAGCATAGGTTGCCTGTACATATCCAAGTTGGATATCTGCCATCTGCACATCTGTACAGGGACTGACAGATATCATCTTGGCAAGTAGCTATGCAGTAGGATGAATGTGTCAGCAGATAGACATCTGACACCAATATGTATGTCATTACTACATGTTGGAAGCCCTCACTGACATGTGCTGTACAGACAGTAGTCTACAGCTACTTTCCACATGTCAGATCATTATCCAGTATGGGATATATACTGTGACACAGCTCACACACCAGGAACATGACAGTGAGGCCTCAGAGTCCAGCTATGCCTGCAGGGGTGCTTGTTGTCAGTATTACATTTAGCAATCTACTCTTGCTTGGGAAAGCACTGTCAACAGTAGTAATGCCATGATACACTAGATGCCAGTGTGACAGCACATAACCTGGGTTACTACCCTTGTATTTAACGCATTCACATGGATAAGTGTGATGTACAGGTCTTATATACTTGAGTGTCCCAGACATGACACTCACACTTCTTGCTACTGTAATGACGGCACATAGACACATATTTTGTACATGGCATTACATACACTTATTACAGATGTCATTATCCTGCTATGTTATCAGACTGGGATGTGAGCACTGGTTACCAGGGCTGAGCCATGCTTTGCAGGTGTCAGCATTGCTGCAATATAACAACTGAGCACATTTGCGCACTGGTATGTGAAGCCTATAAGGTGTAAGTGCCCTTACATTTAAGCATATGTAAGCAACACTTAGCTTCACGCAAACCCACACAAATGTGCTTAAAGTTGCTCAAAACTGCCTTAACCTCTCTGTATCCAACAACCCTTGTTCTGCCCAGCAACAAAATAAACAGCCCTTGCAGGTCTTGAACCCAGGCCACTGTACACTACAGTCACATCAGTTAACCACTATGCCATGACAGCTGTGAAGACAGTTGTTGTTTTCCCAATATATCTGTCGGTACACATATTGAATAGTATTGAACAATTGCTTTGACTTCCATAAGTGTGTAGTACTTGTTAGTGATATTACTGTTGCATCACATATGTTGTTATATCTAAATATACACACATCAGGATACATACGGTGTGATACATCTGAGAAGGTAGGCACAACAGTAATGTTTATACAAGGATATGGATATATACATATACATATGTAGATATATGTCTACATCTACATACACATATATATACATATATATATATATATATATATATATATATATATATATATATATATATATATATATGTATTTCTACACATCTGTCTAGTGCATCATATATATGGCCATTTTTAGATCTGTGTGTGTGTGTGTGTGTGTGTGTGTGTGTGTGTGTGTGTGTGTGTGTGTGTGTGTGTGTGTGTGTGTGTGTGTGTGTGTGTGTGTGTGTGTTTATACATACATATATATATATATATATATATGTATATATATATATATATATATATATATATATGTATATATATATATATATATATATATATATATGCACATCCTATGTGTACAGATATACCTATTTATGTTGATATATATGTTGATATTTATAACTATATGTGCATACACATCTAATCAGATATATCTATTTATGTCGATATATATGTAGTTATCCATAACTATATGCGCATATATATATATATCTGTATATGTAGACATATATAGCTGTGTATATGTATATATTTGAGTTTGTATATATATATATATATATATATATATATATATATATATATATATATATGTATATATATCCATATATGTAGGTAGATATGTATATGTGTATATATATATATATATATATATATATATATGTTTACCATATGTCCAGAATTGGAGTGGAGTCCTACCTCAGAACCTATAGTCCCAACCTCTTAGTGCAAGGGAATGTCATGTATGTATTGCAGGTATATATATAGACATTTGCTACTGTAACAGGGATTGTCTTAACAGACATGTTGTGTGTGGGAGGTGGCATCTGCTTTTGACATGTACACCACTGGTTACTGACAGCCATCCTAAGGACATCATAGTACAGTACCACTTCTAGCACAGTAATCCTCTGGACTACAGCAGACATATGACCAATATATGTGGACAGTCTGGCACTCGGTGGTCAGTCCAGAGGTGTACACAGATCCCCTTTGTGTGAGATATGTGGACCATGCCTTACAATGTGGATGTTAACAGCCATGTACATGGGTATATCATGTAAATACTGGACTACATATGCCCTCCCAGTTTATGCATTCACACACACCAATCTGTGCTGAAACATATTACCTGGTGGTGCAGAGGTCACATGGCCACATACTACCTAGTAGTTAGTGACATACATCTGTACAGAATCTCACTACTTCGTCAGAAATACACAACAGTTATGGTGGCCTGGCAGCAGTATGTCTTGCAAATAACTGGACATAACAGCACACTGGGTAATTGCACTAAGCTGCTAGGCATGTAACAAAGCACTGTGCAAACTACAGGCAGACTGCCACAACACTGTACTACATTTTGTATGGGGGAATACACATGTGCATGCAAATATAGCAGGCTCTACACCCATGTCACAGCACAGAGTAACAGACACCTGTGAGAAAGGGCATACCCACAACCAATATGAACACCGCCACAGCCACATATGGTACATAAGCTTAATATGACACTATATGGACTGTCTGATAAACACCATCCTCATATGTGTCACTCACACACTAACTCTACATAAACTGGGTCACAACACACTGTGGTCCGATGCCTGTCTATGGTATGGGACACATGTGTGTTTGGCCCTACAGACATGTGAGCAGCTAGGGTACCATACACTGGAGCAGCATGCAACATCAGATAGAACAGGACCAAGAACAATGGCATATACCACAGTCTATGCACTGGCCAAGGTACGTATGTGCAATACACATACTGTCAACAATCACCATAAGTACACAGACCCCAGTACTGTACTCACAACTGCAGAATGCCCAGGTTATATCCTCAGAAATAACCCCTACTATATATAACATGTCTAGCAGTCTGATATCTGACTGGCTTGTTATAAGGTATGATGCCAATAAATGGTGTACAGAACATATGTACCTCTTACATGACATATGTACAAAGGTTGATAGACCTGTGGCTGGAGCCACAAACACTGGCCTTATATTGGCATGCTGCTGTGATACCCTCATACATTGACTGTCGTACCAGGGATTGTTGTGACATAATGTCCTATGAGGGATATGAAGTCAGTAACTCTCATGGCTGTCACCATGTACTGACTGCAGTCCTCAGACTATGCTTCTGCAGTTCTAAGATAGGTGTTCTATGAGGAACACAAGAAACATAAGACTCCACACACTGCCCAGTCGGCAGATAATCCTACAGGTGGGAGTTTCCTCAAACACATAACACTGTCTTGACAGGTATTAAATCATGTAGACCAGCCATATCCACACACACCCTGTTAAGCCATTACTCCAAATGCAGATGAGCAACACTTACATTCTGTAGTCATGTCTGGCACACCCCCCTCCTGTTTGTTGGCCTGTCTCCACAGTGTATGTTGTTAGAGGTAAATCCAATATCATCTGTGATGCTGTTTGCCAAACACCAAATTGAGGTCCTCCTCACAGTGATTGAAAAGGCCCAACACCCACGTGATGTTCCTAGATATTGGACTGTGTTTCCATGCAATTGGCTATGGGAATGTTACCACAGCTGTTCCACATGCAATCAGCTAGAGGGGAACTGCAATTTGTGCAGAGGCCATTAGCTGATCATCAGCATCACTTACAAAACACAAACTGCTGCCAAAGCAAAGCAGGTGCACTTCTCCATATCCACCAAAGAGGGAATGAGAGAGACAGACAGAGACAAAGTAAGTCAGGGAGGGAGTGGGAGAGTAAAACCTAAGCATGTTTGTTTCACACACTTACCAGTACAGGGTTTCAAACCCCTGACTGACTATATATTACTATCACATGTCTATGCAGTTATTGCATGTGCCACATAGCTTACATGTTGGAGAGCTGTCTAAAGGTATATCTGATGATGAGTGACATCTGGAACAGTGATATAGGAGTGATAAGGTAGGTGTAGTACACGTGCCTGTCCACATGAACAGGTGTCAACGTCAACACAGCCACACTCTCTCAGGGACTCACATACATTAACACAGTTGGCAGGGTCAGGAATAGACTTCCTAACTAGCTAGTTTGCCACAATACAGTAATACGCAGGTATCACATGCCCCACAGGGGTTATCTGGATGATATATGGGCAAAGGGTATGTGAAGATGTCTGACATCAGAAGGCATGCTTCAATAGGCCAATGGGAGTTGTAGTGAGTGTGAATGGGGTCAAAAGCATTATACTCCACACACACAGACACAGGGTTCCAGTACTGACATGCATGGGTGCACTGCTTCACAGGTGTGTAGTGGTTGACTGTGCCAGAAGGCTGTACAAGGCTAGGTGAAGGGTATACCCTGGCATCAGTCCACATGACAAAGGTCTACAGTGTGGCTCAGGGGTGTAGTGTCTGGATTGGCCCACACAGGTGGGTATTGTATTCACCATCCAGTCATCTGGGTTACTATTGTGTGTGGCCAGTGTTGTGCAATGCTTGCCATGTATGTGTTCTATAGTCCATGACATGGACGGTGTCTGGGATGTGCACACATCCCACATGCATGTTCAGTGACATGTGGAACTGTACCTGGGGCGTCTAGCCCATGTTGTGTACACAGATTGTTATCATCAGATGTGTCAGTTCTGGCCTCATGTGGTGGGAACTGGTAATGGACACCAGGTTGACCCTGCACCTACATTGATAGCACGATACAGGTATTCCCTGGTGTCAGTGGCATCTGTCCATACAGGGCATGTGTTTAAGGCATGGTATGTCTTTTGTGGGTCACATTTGATGGCACTACAGTTTTTGCAGGTGTCCAGTGGGGAACATAGTGAAGGCCACTGTCTGCAATTATGTGCCTATTGTGGTGATGGGACAGGGTGCTTTGCCCTCTGTAGTCCACTGCAATCACACCATCTATTTTACTTCCTGTGGGCAATATGCAGGGTTCTACCAACAAAGCGATTGTTGCCTAGGCAAGTGTTTTTGTGTATGAGACATGGGTTGAGAGTGTTCTTTGGATAATACAAGGGTTGCTTAGTTTGTTCACCAGGCCTTGATGTCACATATAGGGGTATGGATTGGCAACCCCAGCACCTCTGCTGTTTGACATCTGTTACCCTTGTAAGGTGGACATTGTAACATATAATAGGCCCACCATATAAGAAATTTGTAAAATCTGCTCCACGATGAATCCAGTCGTTACACACTCACAGCGACCTCCACACAGGATACGAATAACAAACACAGACATACACACACTCACACACAGCAAGTCTCACAGTTGCCATGTCTGGGATTGGAACTCCTACCTAACTAATTTATCACACTACAGCATTACGCAGTTGTAGGGCAAGCCACAGAGATTACTGGACTACGCTTTCCCCAAAGGTGTATTTCAAAGGGAATGACATATGCAGGCTTGCCAAAGAAGGGCAATGGGGTTTGTATTGACTGTGAATGGCCTCAGAAGCATTGCTCCCTACACAGACAAACAAACACACACACAAACTTCCACACTTGCCATGTCTGGGAATAGAACTCCTACCAAAGTACTATATCACAATACAGCATTATGCTGTTATAGGACACAAAACGGAGATTACTAGACTACTCCTTCCCCAAAAGTGTTTTTCAAAATGAACAACATCAGCAGGCTTGCCAAAAAAGGGCAATGGAGGATGTATTGACAGCAAATGGCCTCAAAAGCATTGCTCCCTACACAGACAAACAAACACTCACACAGACATCCACACTTGCCATGTCTGGGAATGGAACTCCTACCTAACTAGTATATCACACTACAGCATTATGCTGTTATAGGATGCACCACCGAGATTACTGGACTACTTTTTCCCCAAAGGTGTATTTCAAAGGGAATGACATCAGCAAGCTTGCCAAAGAAGGACAATGAAGGTTGTATTGACTGTGAATGGCCTCAAAAACGCTGCTCCCTACACAGATAAACAAACACACACACAAACATCTACACTTGCCATGTCTGGGAATAGAACTCCTACCTAACTATTACATCACACTACAGCATTACACTGTTATAGGATGCACAATGAAGATTACTGGACTACTCCTTCCCCAAAAGTGTTTTTCAAAATGAATGACATCAGCAGGCTTGCCAAAGAAGGGCAATGGAGGTTGTATTGACAGTGAATGGCCTCAAAAGCATTGCTCCCTACACACACAAACACACACACACACAAACATCCACACTTCCCATGCCTGGAAATAGAACCCCTACATCACGCTACAGCATTATGCTGTTTATAGGACGCATCACAGAGATTACTGGGCTACTCCTTCCCCAGAGTTGTATTTCAAGGTGAATGACATCAGCATGCACACCAAAGTAGGGCATTTGAAATTGTAGTGAGTGTGACTAGCCTAAAAGCATTGATACCTACACAGACAAACACACACACACACAGTTGCCACATCTGGGATTAGAACTCCTACCTAACTAGTTTATCACAGTATAGCAGTATGCAGTTTTAGTATGCACCACAGAAATTACTGGGCTACGTTTTCCCCAAAGGTGTATTTCAAAGTGAATGACATCAGCAGGCTTGCCAAAGTAGGGCAATGGAAGTTGTTGTGACTGTGAATGGCCTTAAAAGCATTGCTCCCTACATAGACAAATTAGCACACAGACACAAACACACAAACATCCACACATGCCATGTCTGGCAGTAGAACTCCTACATAACTACTTTATCACACTACAGCATTATGCAGTTACTGAACATGCCATGGAAATTACTGGGCTACTTTTTTACCTAAAGGTGCATTTCAAAGTGAATGACATCAGCAGGCATGCCAAAGTAGGGTATTTGAATTGTAGTGAGTGTGACTAGCCTAAAAAGGAAGTGATCACTACACAGTTGCTACTTCTGGGATTAGGATTCCTTCCTAACTGATTTATCATACTATTGCATTACCCAGTTTTAGGATGTACCACAGATTATACTGGGCTACTCCTTCTCCAAAGGTGTATTTCAAAGTGACTGACATCAGTAGGCTTGCCATAGTAGGGCAATAGGGAGGGCAGTGTGTGTGCATGGGCCATAACCCATTTATATAGAGGCAGACACACCACAATCAGGCACACATGGGTTTATATTCCACAGGTATGTGTATACAACTGCTAGATGACTACTGTCTTGTACAGTCATGTTGCACAATTAGCTCTAGCATCACAGCGTCTATAATGCTGATGGATTCCAGAAGCAAATGTCTATGGTGAGTGACATTTACACATCATGTGGTTCTACTCATTTGGCTGTGTGCTGGGTGGGAGAGGCCCCATGATGGAAGGCTCTTTGTCACTGTCACTCTCTTCCACACATCTATGTATGTGTACTATTGGCATATTATAGTGTGTTGTCCCTAGATATATGTGTGTATTCCTATTCAATGTGTGTGGAAAGCATGACTGATGCATATTGAGGAGTGTATGCACTAACATCTGCAAGTGTCAGATATGTATGGTCCACTGTTGTTGCCAGGCATGGACTTCATTTCTTTGTGTGTGTGAGCATGCCCAGTATGATCTTTCAGTATTTTGTTGTCTGACATTGCCTTCATTTTTCTAGTGTGGGAGCAGGCCCAGTATGACCTTTTGTATTGAAAGTGTGAATCAATTCCAGGTAGATTGTACTCCAGTGCAGACGTTTGTGTTCTACACCTACAGCTAGCAAACTGTTTTTGCAGGATATCTGTAGATCAGTTGACAATATGGGGTTAAATGGGCAAGGGATAGTGGGTTACTGTAGGTAATTGTGTCTGTGCTGCTTCTGCTACATTGTCCTGCTGTTAGCAGAGATATTCAGACATCTGTACTGTTATACACTGTGATGTTTTATGTCATCAAGTACTGTCAGGTAGACATATTTGCTCACAGTGATGTCCTGGGGAACACAGTATGAATGTAGCTATGCCCAGTATTGTGGTCAAATGCCTACATATTCTTGCAAACTCCTGCCATTCTGGAGGGGGAGCAGCAGACACTTGCTGATGGGTCTGTGTAACTGGTTCAGCACCTTGGAACAGTGGTGGCAGAGGATCCCATACTTGTGCATCCATCAATGTTACAGTATGGCCTTATCTTGTTGTGGCAATACCTCACAGCTGTACAGATTCACACAGGTTACCCAGAGGCTGGGGTCATAAGTCAGGACATTACCCCTATTGTGGTTTACGAGCAGGTTTGTAGCCACGCATTCTTGTGTTTGCAGCCAAGGATAGTATGTGCACACAGCTGTGTTTCAGACTTCGCACACTCCATGCTGCCCATGCTCCCACCCATCTATTATTTTATCCTCTTCCATACATTATGCAAACATTCTCTCATACTTTCCCTATAGTTATCACCTCATCACAGCAGTATATTGGTGTTGGTCTACAGTTCATGCAGTAGGACATGGTGGACATGTTACTGTGGTTTGTCAACATGGCCTTGCATATGTGTTCTGTGGACTGTGTTATGTTGTTATTTGGGAGTCCATGACATAACATACATTGGCAGTACAGGTGAGATACAGGCCTTTGGCAGAGGACTGTAGGCCATTGGTAGTGATGCAGGCCAGCTGTAGCAGACCGTTGCATTCTGTCAGTCCTACAGTCCCAGACTGCAATACAGTATATTCCTCTGTGGTGACAGGGTAGGAGTGCTAGGTGTTCATGCCAATACTTTCTCTCAGTATTGATCCAATGGTGTGGATGCTGGCAGGGTGCTGCTTACATATAGGGACACACCTGCATGGACACCTGCATTGCATGCTGCATTCTTTCCCTATTGCCATACACAGGTGGGGGTCATATAGTACTTATTCCCTACAGCAGGGGTAAGACCGAAGAGGTACCTGTGTGTGGTGGTTGGGTGAGCTGGGTGCATATGTGCTATGGACACTACTTGCATCTGAATCACAGATATGCATTGGGCATTCCACTTATGCTGGCTTGTGCAGGGACATCAGCTGTTTCTCAATACATCATTCCTATCACCGTTGTGTTATGCGAGTGTTTGGCCAAATGACATCGGTATTCCCTACTACAAGCCCAGATAATGTGCTGTAAACCTGTATGTACAATTCCAAGTGTGTGTCCATTTAACGGTTATACAGTATACACTGTCTGTCTGGGGTACTTCCCCCTGTGTACTGCTTGTATATCTGGCCCAATAGTCACGCCATGTCCATCTTTCAGATGGTGACACGTATTACTTCCAAACATTTACAATGGCTTACTGCTAGAATGTGTTATACTGGGAAGCATTGTGTTTGGCATTGCAGTTGTGTGGACTTGGCCCTGTCATCGGCAGTACTGGGCAATGGCCACCAGGACAAACCTCACCATGCATACATACTGACCACACTCACACAATATAAAACACACACCAACCTAACACACGCAGACCTGCATATTGTACACATGCTACAATCTATCCTGCTACCTTGGCCAGCTCAGGTAATCTGTGCTCCACTGGTATTATACCTAACATACGTGTTACTACATCTCTACATAGGATTGGGGGGCACACCTGACTGTTACTACATGTCTGCATCAGATTGGGGGGGCACACTAGACTGTTACTACATTTCTACATAAGATTGGGGGGAGAATATTGACACTTGTATACATTTGCTATGACTGTACTGGTATGTCGGGTACTCCATTTCATTCTGTATTCTAACCTATCATGCTGACTAGATGCACATCAGTGTACTACAGGTCTTAGGTCTGATTGACCTACATATCAGTTTCTGAATTCTTACCCTTCAGAACTAACATCCCACTGCCTGATCTGATGTAGTCTGTCTCTGTAGGCCTGGGGGAGGAGGCTACCCATAACATTCAGAGGCCTTAGCACAGCCTTTGTTTGTGTTTGTCTACACCTGTCCTGCTGGCTGAGACTGTTGTTGGGTATGTGAGCCTCCCTGACTGGCTTGTTTGTGTCATATGGACACACATGTGGCCCAGCACATTTCCTGAAGTGGATTTTGTCACATGTGTAGTACTGGCTACTATAGTGACACCAGTATTTGTTACAGATCTCATGCTGCCACTATAGGTGTCTACTATCTGCTGGCATCCAATTCAGCCACCTGATTCCCTTGCTGGCTCGCATCCATACCGTAGATACAAGTAACAACACATACTACTCCATTCAGCAATTGGTAAGAAGAGTGACTTACCTTGTGGCTGTGCCAGTATTGAGGATGGTGCTGGAGGGCTGCCTATGTCAGATGCACATAGTACACTCCCTATACATGGTTGAGCACAGGTAGTGTCATGTCTGGCATCCCTTTTACTGTATGTGCGAGTCAGAGAGAGATGTCATTCCCTGGGTCCCTACTGTGCCAGTGTATGTGCTATGTTTTGCCTCTTTGCCAAAGCCAGGGTATACTGGGCATGCCTTCTTCTGCCTACTGGGGTAGGCTCAGGTTGTTCCTCCTCAGAGTCAATCTGTGCCTGTGCAGGCCTTGGCAATGGTGGGGGGCTGTGTGGCCCTTCCCCATGCTGTTCCTGCTGCAGCTGTTTCCACAGGATCATATTGTGTACCATGGCACATACAATGACAATTTGAGTACATGTAGCTGGTGAGTACTGCAAGGCTCCACCAGATGTTTCCAGGCACCAGAACTGTGACTTGAGCATCCCAAACACATGCTCTATTATAATTCTGCTCTGTGTGTGTGCCTCATCATGGAGTTCTTGTTTGGGTGTGTATTTCCATTTCTGATGGGTATCATCAGCCATGACTCCAGTGCGTAACCAGCATCCCCCACTAGGTGACCGTAAGGGTTGTCCCCACTGGCAAATCTCTGGTACAGCTGTGTCAGATGCCAGATGTGGGAGTCGTGCTAGCTTCCAGGGCAGCCACCACACACATTCACTATAATGCCCTCGGCATCGCACATGACCTGGCAGTTGATTGAGGGGAAGCCCTTGCGGTTGATGTAGACCCTACCCCGATCACCGGGTTTTGCTTTGATGCATATGTGCATGCAGTCTATAGCACCCACTACCTCAGGATGTTCTGCTGTTTGGTGGAAGAGATGCAATTGCTGGCCAACGTCTCATGGGTATTGGGGAAATATATGTGCTCACCGGCATGTGCTGACATGGCATCCAGGAACTGGTTGAGTACCCTGGATGCCGATGCCTGTGAGATCCCCATGATATCCCCAGTTGGCTTTTGGAAGGTACCTGTGGCTAGTATTCTTAGGCCTACACATACCTTGGTATCCACTGGGATGGGTTCCCATCTGTTGTTTCTGTGTGTGAGGAGTGGCTGGCACAGCTCAACAATTTGCTGTAGGAGGTCCCTGTCCACCTTATAGTGCTCCACTGTCTCCAGCTCATGTAGCGCCTGGTAGGTTACCCTGGGTTTGTACACTCTTCTCCTTCTCATCACTGTGGGTTGATCGACAGAATTCTCATCCTCACCACCCTCAGCCTCTTCCACATGTTGATGTATGATAGCTGCTGCAGCCCCTATCATTTTATTGTTTTTGTTTTCTAAAATTTCCCCACTTGTAAACACCGGTGGTGTAGAGTATGTGGGAAAAAACAGAGGGGAAAGGTGTTTGCATCATTTATAGTAGTGTTCTCGGCTTGTCTGGTCTGCTGCCTGTGTAATTGGCTGATTCTAATACATTTCACCTGTCAGCTATGTTAGTTCTCCTTGATTACCTTCCTACTGTTGTTTTTCCTTCACATTGCCTTCCTGTTTAAGCCCAGGGGTGTGCTGCGCAAACACAGTGCTCGAATGTGCACATAGCTGCTATTTCCTGGTTTTCTTTTTTTTTCCCCTTTATAACCCGGTGCACAGTGTGCACACCCACTTAGGCAATGTAAAGAGTGCTAGGCAGCCTCAGACACCACCCCCCCTTGCTTAGCTCTGCTAAGCTAAGGGCAAACCCGAGCCACAGGGCTCCAATCCGCTTACAGTATGCCTGACACCCCCACCCATAATATCAGCTAACTCTTAGGCTTGAACCATGCTATTCCTGCACTTACACTGTTGGGGGCTGACTAGCATTGAGGGGAAATCTGGGATTCAGTATCATTCCCCTCATTTGCACAGGATTGCCTGCTAAGGCATAGTTACAGGTCCCACACTAAGCCTTCCCCCTTAGCAACCACTATTCACTGGCCATGTTGTCTTTTGCCTGCCATTGAGTATAATGGCAATATAGTGATTTTGGTTAGAATGCTTATTTCAGGTTATTTTTCATATTTTCGGCCCGATCCCATTTGCGCCAATGCCCTATGCTTAAACAGCCGAAATTGGCTAAAAAAAATAAGTTATTTATTTATTTTTTTAACTGTTTTCCATGCCAATGGCCATATATTTGGCCATTGGCATGGTTTCCCATAATATACACATGTTATTTGGAGCTGCCATAGCTCCGTTTTGTAGTTTGCAGAAATGTACTCGGTTACTAACCGAGTACATCTCTGCACACTACACTAGTCCTGCACGGCCGGCTGACAGCTGACTGGATTGCAAATTCACCTCATTTGCATGATGTTCATCTGCAAATGGGTTAATTTGCATACAGGAGCTGCGTCCGTGCAGGAATAGTGCAGGAGTGCTAGTGCACGCCCCTGTAGCTTATTCCTGGATCGCACAGCAGCCATATTGCCTCCTGGAGCTCCTGTACTATTCCTGCACACAGTGCAAGGCTTGCTGGATCCGGGAGAACATTTAAGTAAAAAATCCAATTATTTTTGGTAACTTGTGGCCTAATTAAGAAGGATCTGTTGCAGGCTTTGAATGAAGTATATTTTCCACACAGAGCATTCACTCTAAAACAGTTTTCTCTAGAGCTCCTCATTTTATGCTTTTTATGCAGTACAGACCATGCACCTTGTATTGTGTTAACAACTCAGCAGTAAAGGAAAACTCTGGCTATTGTCTGGTGATTGACTCACCCCCCCCAACCATTATGTGTGGTTTTTACTATCACTAGACAGGGAGTCGTTGAATAGTTAGGTAACTGGTTTCACCCAATGACTGTTTTGCCTTTCACCTTGAAGGTAATTTTATACTCACAAGCAGAGAATGCAGTACAAACCATGAACCTAGGATTGTAATAACAACTCAACAGGAAAGGAAAACTGCATTTGTAGACATCCTTCCTTCCTTTTTCTGATTGAAGTACCCCATGAGTATTCATTTAGACTCTAGTCTACTAGTTATTAGGTAATGACATTCCTCCTTGGGATTTTAGTAAATCTAACATTCCTTAGAAAAGCCTTCATTTTATACAAGAATATGTCACATAATTTGTCTTATAATGACCTATTAACCTAACATGAAGTAATTTCTCCACTAGCTAATTAATTACATAAACTGGCTGTTAAAGAAACAGCATAATTTTCAGAATGTGTACAACACAAAATGGCAAGTAATAATGCTTGTGACCCAAAGATACTGAGAAATGTAGCACTTTTTGAAAATATTTGTTACATTGCATACTTCATTAAATACTCCAAATGTTAGTAAGAGACATAGTCTCTGAACAAGTCTATCTCTAAACATAGTAGCAGCTATTTTTTTCTTTGGCAGGAAAGATGTCCAAGTTCATAACTGGCTTTAGGCAACAACAAAGTCTGCAATTTCTGTGGTTCCAATAATCCAGAGGGGCCCCTAACCAAAGCATGTTATCTTATTTTATTTGCTTTTTTATACGACAAAAAGCTTGTGCAGCAGTCTTGTGTACTTAATAAATGAGGTGGGTAGTAACTCTTCAGATGAAGAATCCTAAGTACAGCCACCACTTCCTCTATTTAAAATTCAAAGATACCTTTGGTTGTAGTGACAGTGTTTTGTCAAACAGCAGGATTCATAAGTTCATTAAATGAACATAGTGCCCTTGATTTAGTGTAATCTTTCTGGTGTGCCTTATATCTATTAAAACTAACAGAGCTGGTGATAGGCACCCATAATACCTGCAACTATGAGGGGCCCCCTGATCATCTTTGACTGTGGGGGGCCCTGCAAAACTGCTACTGACTGGGAGGAAAATGATGGGGAAAAAAGCTAATGCATTCTCTTATTACATGCTTTATCCAAAACAGGGCTGTGAGATGACTGTTAGGATAAAGCTGATAATTTGTGAATGAATATGAATGAGGTAAGCACTAGAGACTGCCAGCCCAAGGTGATCAATCTCTGTACTTACCTGGGATTTTAACAAGATGAACAAGAGCAGCACTCCCAATCTACAGAGATGGTTTTCTCTTTCAGGAAGTTTTATAAATATTGGCAGTATACTAGATACTATAACTCATAAATTATTTGTTCAAGAGTTATAGGCAAAGTCAAGTATAATGAGGGAATAAAGGATCAGATTTAGTTAACATGTTTTAAATCTTCTTCTGGCAGTTAGGGGTCGCCACAGTGGATCACCTGTCCGCTCATGATTGGCAGTGGAGTTTTACAGTGTCAAGTTGCCAGCCCAGTGCCCAACCTTCCACAGAAGGCACACACACGCACTCACTCCTAGGACCAAGTTAGAGTATCCAATCCACCTACAGCATGTCTTTGGGATGTGGAAGGAAACCAGAGCACCTGGAGGAAACCCACGCGACCACAGGAAGGACATGCAGACTCCGCACAGAAGGCACCTCAGCCGAGGATCAAACCAGAGCACCTCTTCCTGTGAGGCAGCAACGCTAACTGCTGCACCACCGCGGCTGCCCAGGAACATGTTTTAAATATGACTCTAATTCACTGAAAAGTTACTAGAATAGAATAGCATGTTTTGCATCAACATGTGTTTTCTGAACAATGAGAAGCATGGAACTGTAATATCTGGCATTATTGACTCTCTGCAGTCATGAGTAAGTTACCAGCAAATGAAACATTTTACAAGGGATCGTGAAAAATACTAGACACAAATATGGCCATTGTGTGAAATTATGGACAGTGACAGGTATACATTACCCCTTGATGAGACAAGTAAAAGTGGCTTACTCCTGCTGTGATTTGATGACTGCTAAAAAATAATCACCGATCTGTTGTGGCAATACTAGTGTCAGAAATGTATTGCTAGTCAACAAAATCAGTGTAAACTAGTATTGCTATAGCTTATGCATGTGTGTAGGGCAAGAGTTGGGTTATAGTGTAAGAGTAACAGGTTGCCCATAATTTCTTTCACTTTCTATCTCAATCTTTACAGCTATTATGCTTGTGTTTGGGGGTGATTCATAGAAATACAGTTAAGAGTAACAAGTTGGTGATTTTTTTCACCTGCCATCATACATACATACATACATACATACAAATAGTTCAAGCACAGACATCAATGGCCTTTTAGCTTGCCAATATACCAAAATTCCTGTTCCCATAATAAGTGTTCTGGCTATTCTTAAAAAATATCTAAACTAGTACTTCCTTTAATGTAATTTGGTAGTCTGATCCATGCATCAGCTACTCTGTCAGAGAACCAATTAGTACACTTCACATTACTATAGAATCTCCTACACAGGTTATCTGATGATTCTCTAGTACTTTTTGATTACCACAAACATTCCCAGAGGTAGCTCTCTCTAAATGCACTATATACCTGAATAAGATCTCCGCATAGATATCTGTAAGACACACTGTACAAGTTCAGATATTTTTGTCTTTCATAATAACTTAAATTTTCACATCCATGGATGCCCTTGGTATATTTCCACTGTACTATTTCCAGTTTACTCATGCTTGTTTTCTTATAGGGTTTCCGTATTGTTATTCCATACTCAAGTTTGGGTCTAATGTAACAAATAAACAATGACTTCATTATTTTTGTTTTCCTAAACTTTATAATTTTTTTATACAACCTATACTTCTATAACTATCATTAACCAATTGGTTGACATGATTAGAAAAACTCATAGCTGAATATACCCATATACCCAGGTCCTTAAATGAGTCTACCGTTTCAATCACTGTGTGCTGTATTAAATATTCATCTTTCAATTTATGTCTCCCAAATCTCATATGCTTAGTTTTTGATGTATTTATCAGCATATTATTCTCCTGTGCCCAAAAAATCAATTCAGTCAAGTTATTTTGCAGATATGCCTTGTCTGTAACACATGTAATCAGTTTACCTAATTTCGGGTTATCTGCATATAGACTGTAAACACCTCAGATGAAAAAGTTAGGTCTGAAAGATACAATCTAAACAAGTAAGGGCCTAGGACAGAGCCCTGTGGGACACCCTGACTGTAATCAAGGATTTTTGCCTGTCCAGGTGCTGTGGGATACTTAGTGTGTCCTATTAGTAAGCCATGCAGCTATCCATCTTATCAAGAGTACATCAATACCTAGTTGTACTAATTTATTGATCATTGCTTTGTGTATAACCCTGTCAAATGTTGAAGTTTAATTTATACAAACTGCATCACAGCACAATTTTTCATTCATAGCTGTTATTATATTCTTATAGAACAGCATGTTACAGGTGGTAATAGATCGATTTTCAAAATATGCATGCTGATATATGGTTTCAAGTCTCAACTTCTGACAATAACTTATCCAGTATTACCTTCTCCATTATTTTTCCACAACATGAAGGTAGACTTAAGGGTCTATATGACTCTGGGCTTGTCCTACTTCCCTTTCCCTTGAAGACAGGTTTAATAAGTGCATGTCTCCAATCTTGAGGAATCTCCCCATATTTATATGACTGAGTGAATAATAAATATAATGGTATCGTAAGTTCTTGCTGAAGTATTCCCAAGTCATTGTTACTAATTCTGTCTCCTCCCTGTGCTTTGTTTGGATCCAGTTTGTGCAGTTCTTCTTCAATATAATCTAATTTGATTCCAGTATCTGGAGTTACCTGAATGTCACACGGAGAACTTATCACCCCTTTTGTGGAGTCAAACTGGTTTGCATAAAATTTTGTAAATATATCTATAATCTGTTGTGTTTGAGAATAAATTTTAGAATCTGCAAACAGTTTATCAATTTGTGTGTCTTTACTCCTTCCACATCTTATGTATCTATAAAAAGGTTTCCTATTATGCTCCATATCTTTATATAAATTGCCTTCAAATTTTTCTTGGTCTTGTCTCACACTATGTTTAATCTGTTTGTCCAGCTAGTTTATTTCAGTTTTCAAAGTTGTACTTCAACCTCTCTGACATTTTTTTATATTTTTTGTCTCTCTCCTTAATCAGATATCTTGTTTTTATGGAAGTATATCCCCCTGATGTTGTATGCCTAGATCCTGATGTTAAACATTTTTTTTATTTTTTAAACTCAAACAATTTCTCTTTCAAACCTTTCCACATTCCATCTGTAGTTTTCCACTGAACACTTCACTCCAGTTAATTTTACACAGTGACTCTTTTGCTACCATATAATCTGTAATTAACCTTCTGTGCATTGGTTTAGATTTCAGTTTGGCAGAATTATCTAGCAACAAATTAACCTTTATAATCCCATGATCACTGCGTATCAATGGTGGCAAAACTTGACTTAAAGATATAATAATTTCTTTGGGAACACAAACAATGTGTAGCATGTTCTGTCCCCTGGTAGTTTTTTTACAATCTGAAGCATTTGCTGTTTTTGAATATACTCTGAATAATTTCCTTACTATTGTTGTTGAATCAATATTATTCCAGTTTGTTTCTGGTAAATTTAAGTCCCCAGCTAATATTATTCTTCCTCCTGCGTTTCATGTAAGAAATTTATGAATTCCTCTAGGTCATCTGCACTTGACTTTGGTTGTCTATACACTCCAACACTTGTTATATGTTCCAGAGTTGTCTTTATTGTCACAGTTACAAAGTCTATAGTATTGGTGTTATCATTGAACATGTAATTATCACAGATCTCATAGCTATCTTTAATCTCTATCATAACATCTCCAACTGATTTTTGTTAGCATGTCTGTTACAGTAAAAACATTTATACCCTGTCAGAATTGGTTTCCAGTTATTGCTCTTTAACCATGTTTCACCAACAATAACATCAATTTTGTGGGAACGTAGCAAATTTTCCAATTAAAAACTTTATTATTAATGCTCCTAGCATTAACAACCATCAGAGATGCATAAAATTTTGCTATCTGTGAACTGTTAAATTTCTGACCTGGCAAAAATCCTGCCTACTGTTTGTCAAATACTGCAAAATATCTGCTGGAAAAATTCTGTTCCCTGATTTTGGCAAATGCACACCACCCTGTCTGGACACGTGTGCCCAAAACTAGGCTTAAATGTTCTACACATTTCCATTTTTTAAAACAAGACATTTTTTCCATGTAGGTATTTACCCCAAAAATATTTTCATTCACAATGACCCAACTATCCTTTCTATAGGTGAATTGTGAAAAATACATCCTAAGACCTGTACAAGCTATACTATCTAAACATAGACTTTACTCTTCACAGTAAGCAACTGGCACAGTGGTGCAATGAGTTGCATTGCCATTTTAAGTGCTTTGCTTTGGTTGAGTTCTTAGCTGTAGCTTTCTCTGTAAGGTGTGTCATGCCTTCCCTTTCTCTGTATGGGTTTACTATATCATCTGGTTTCCTGCAGCACCCCAAAGTCATGCTGTAGTTAAACTGACATTCCTGCTGTTTCTGTAAAGGTGAGTGTGCAGCATGTTTGTGTATCTTGTGATAGATCTGGCGTGTCAGTAAGTGTCAGTGTGTGTATATGTGTTTGTGTGTGTGTGTGTGTGTGTGTGTGTGTGTGTGTGTGTGTGTGTGTGTGTGTGTGTGTGTGTGTGTGTGTGTGTGTGCACACTTTCCACATGCATGTGTGTGAGCGCACGTGCATGTATGTGTGAAAAATATCACTTATTTCTATTTGCAGACACACAATAATGCTGGGCACATACGTAATTCCTGGTCAATGATAAAAATGTGATTAACAAGTAATTATTTTTCAAAAAAATTAAAATATATTAAATATATATTACAGAACATTCAGCTCCTGCACCCCAGACTGTATAAACTGATTTTGACATGGGCTTAGAGGTTGCCCCTGCCCACAACTACACGCTTGCTGAGACCAGCCCTGCTCAGAAATATGCTGCAACTTGTGTAGTAGAGTGGGGATGATGTAATCATTATGTATTTATTTTTTCTTACTATCAAACCTCAGAAGAAAGCACAGGGGTTCATTATAGCTTGTGTTGGAAATGGGGACAGTGTGGTCACACTTTCTTTTAATTCACTTGCAGACCTCAGAAGTAAACAAAGAAGGTCAATATAGGTTTTTCAGAGGTGATGTATTCTCTAGGAGCAAGAACTGGAATACATTACAATGATCATTTAATTTTCACTTTACTTAGAATCACACATCAGATACATGTGCAGGTCAATCTTTTGGGGTAGAGGTAAAAATGCATGCTATGTATATGCATGACAGCAGTTACTTGAAATACATGACTGTGGTCATCTGTGCCTTTACTTTCATTCTAGTCTAACACCATGGAAATGCAGAGACAGTGACTGTCTTTTTTTTGGGTTTGGGGGCAGGCAGTTTTCTCAGCTAGGATTTTTTGTATCCTTTCAAATATTTGTCTTGTTAGTTTTGTTGTGAGCTTCTCTTTTATCAGCTTTTAATATTACAAATTGAGCCCACTTTATATCTGTTCTGAAAGAAAAAAATAAGACTAAATGTCTTTTCTTACTCACGATATTGTTCAGGTCACCATTGGATCTGAAGGTTGGGAAAGTGCTCTAAAATGTACCTCAAAGCATATATAACCCCTAGGCCTCTATGAGCCTATTGGCCCCCTGGATTCTCCAGCTTACTTCAGTTATTTCTACAGTTATTACATTGTTGTCTTAGCTGGTTAGTATGTTGAAAGCATGCAATGAAAGCTAATGTTGAACAGTAAATATATTTACTGTTCAACATTAGCTTTCATTGCATGCTGAACAGTAAACATATATTTATTTCCTTAGTCATAATTTTTATTCAGGCCATCAGTGTATAAAAATGGTGTTTAAAACTCTAAAATGCACTTCAGAGCATAGAGAAAACTATGGCTTCTGGAAAAGGCTGATGAGTAAGGCAAAATATGTAAAAGGAAAAAGAAACTAATCTGTGTTGTGTAAGGGGGCCCAAGGAGGGGGAAAAAGAGGGGAAATACTATGACGTGTGCGGAGGTAACACAGTAGACATCGGGGTGCACCATGGAACCCTTCACCTTGGGCACCATTAAACTTAAGGCAGCTCTGCACATAGGTTTGTAATGTAACATCACTGCAACTAAATGCCAATCACCGTGAATGTCACTCTGTGAGATAACCAACATGGTGTGGTACACCTGTATGTCACAGTATAAGACCATTGTATTCAGTCCTTGGGTACTACTACTAAAATTTTGCAGCATGAACTGAACAAAAGGTTGCTTAAGAGTAGTGGATTAATAGGGTGATACTTAGACTGGAAGTGTCTAAGAGGTCCTCAGTTTGATATTTGATGGGGGCCCCAAAATGCTAACACGGGCCTTGTCAGATTCTATCCTATGCCTTCCACCATCTATCTGTTTCATCTGCAATCCTTCACACAAAACTTGTTCTAGGCACAAACTCTTTCTCCAAAAAGGGCCAACAATTCTGACTTTGGCTGGAATCTGCTTTCATTTTTATAGACAACTGACAGGATTCATTAATCAATAAACCTATGAGAACCTCTCTACATAGTCTGCTAAGATTTCTGCCTTCTTTAAACACACAGTTGTTTATTTAAACCAAACCTTTTAAAATATAAGTTGTGTTCACATTATTACAATATTTACAGCAGCAATATTTAAATCCTTTTATAGCACATATGCTTCATTTTGACATACCTCTCAGCAAACCTATAACCAGAGGAAATTTGCCCTGGGTGTGAGCTGCCGGGGCTGCAATCTTTTTTATTTCTTTCACAACTTTAAGTTGGAGGGTACAAGTTCAGGGAATTGCAAGGGATGCCAGATAGCTTAGCTATGGTTTTGCCTCTCAGTGAGAGACACCGCACTATTCTGCACTGACCTCTCCCAGCTCTAACATGTTCATAGGTTCATAGGTTCATAGGTAAGTACTAGGCTATCTGCCCTAGGGCATCTTTAAATCTGGCCAGAATGTGTTGGCTTTCGCCACCCTCTTAGATTAGTTCCCTATGCCTTGGACCAGCAGAGCCATTAGTTCCCTGTGCCTCTGCCCAGCAGAGCCACTGCAGTGATCCCCGAGGTAAATTTTCTATTTCCCATCCTCTCATCAAGGTTTCTCTTGAAGAGTGTTAGTGAGGGGCTCCGCCTAACATAGATTGGAATCCTGTTCCAAAGCATGGGGAGTCTCTGGGACAGGAATCTATCCCTCCAGCATGTCCTATGTATTCTTGTGGTGAGGTTTAGATCCCTGGAGTGTGTAGCTCTTGGAGATTTCTTTTTTTTTTAGGTGGAGCATGTCCATCAATTCTGGGTTGGACATGGCCTTGTATATCAGGCAGAGATCACCTCTGAGTAAGCAGTATGCAACCGAGTACAGCTGGAGTTTCTTCAGTCAGGCTGCATAGGGCATATGTTTGAGGCCAGTAATCCTCTTGGTGAGGTACTTCTGTGGTCTTTCCAGCTGTTGCAGGTGTCTTGTAAGGTACATCCCAAATGGGGTATTGTACTCTATGATGGGTCTGATGAGTGATGAGTAGAGGGACACAATAACCTTTTTTGCTCTAGATGCAAACCCTTTTGTGATTAAGTGGGCCACATAGAAGGATTTTCTAACCACCTTGGCAATATGATTATCAAAGGAGAGATTACTATCTACTTGGGCCCCCAGATCCCTTTTTAAATTTTCTGTATTTAGGGGCCTACCACGTATGTGGTAGTTCACGGGTACTTTGTTTTTTCCAAAGGGGATGACTATGCACTTTTTGGCATTTAGCTTGAGGTGATGATTTTGACACCAGGTATCCATCTCTGTGAGACCCTTCTAGAGGATGTCTGTATCAGCTGGAAAGTCAGTTATGGCCCCCAGTTTGCAGTCGTCTACGAACTTGGTCAGTTATAGTCTTCCTGTGCTTGCCTGTACCTCTGAGAAGTATATACCGAACAGGAGGAGTCCCAGGACTGATCACTGGGGGACGCCACTTGTAACTGGTTTAGAGACGGACCTAGAGCCTGCAACTCTCACCATGTGGGTTCTATCCGTGAGCCAACTGGCAACCCATCTCATGACATTGGGGTTTATGTTCAGGCTTGTGAGCTTGTTGATAATACCAGAATGGGTATTTGTGTCGAAAGCCTTTGTGAGGTCTAGGTAGGCTGTATGGACCTCCTTTCCCTCGTCTAAAGCCTTGGTAACTGTCTCAAAGAAGTCCACCAGATTTAGGAGGCATGATCTACCCTTACAAAGCCCAGCTGGGTAGGGTCCAATATTTGAAGGTTCCCAATGTCTCTGTTAATGAATTCCATGATGATGTGCTCCATAGCCTTGCAGACCAGGCTAGTCAGGCTTATAGGGTGATAGTTCTCGGGGTCTGTTGTGGCTCCTCCTTTGTGGACCAGGATAACTGTTGCTGTGCACCACTCAATGGGTACGTGGCCTGTAGAGAGGTTGAGTTTGAGCAGTGTGTTTATGTGAGGGGTTAGTTAATTTTGGAGCTCGTGTAACACACAGCCTGGGACACCATCTGGTCCCATTGAAGCTGTATTTTTGGCTTTGGATAGGGCTGTTTTAACCTGTATGTCAGTGACTGCCAGGGCACTACATTCTTCTGGTATGGTTATGGGCCCTTTAGAGGGTGAGAGTGGGGTGAAGTTTGCACTAAACATGTCTGCCAGAATGTTGGCAATATCAGTCGGTTCAGTGTATTTTGTGCCATTCTGCACTAACTCAGAGCAGATCTGAGAGTTTCCATTTAGTTTCTTGACATAGCTAAAGAACACTTTGTGGTTATCTTTGGAGTCCTTGGCAATTTTTCTTTTGAAGCTAGCCTTGGATGATTTTATGAGGGATCATAGTTTCTTGCTGATACTGATCAGGGATGTCTTTCCTTCTTGGGATTTTACTCTTTTCTGCACTAGTTTCCTCCTTCTATTGTATAGCTTTTTTATGGCAGGGGTCCACCAGACTGGTTTCCTTTTCTTGGAGGCGTGAGTCTTGGTTTTGCTTGGGATAGCACGATCCATGCATTCTTGCAGGTGCTCATAGAGTGCCTTTGTAAGTGATTCAGCAGCTTGGACAGCTGTGTCTTTTAGCATGGGGGCTATCAACCTTTCCACCAGAGTTTTAAGTAACGTGAAGTTTGCTTTTGAAAGGTTTTTCACGGTGGTTTCCTTGATTGGGGGTGGGGGCGGAATGTGGATATCCAGATTGATTAGTCTATGGTCTGATCTAACCAGCGAGGGTTGGACCTCTGGTGTAGAAGACTGGTCGCCCATGTTGGTGATGTCCAGGTCCAATATGTTGTCACCTCTGGTGGGGGTGTTGACCAGTTGATCCAGTGCATTTGAGTTGATAAATTCTAGGAAGCATTGGGCAAGGGAGTTAGTATTTGAGTAGTTCTCCCAGTTAATGTCTGGGTAATTGAAATCACCCAATATTAGGGCATTTGGTAGGACCTTCATCTTTTCCAGTGTCTCCAGAAACATGGAATGGGAGTCCTGGGTCATGGTGGGTAATCTGTAGCAAGCTACAATTTGAATTGCAGTTTTTCCCATTGTTAGTTGCACATGGATGATCTCTGAGGCATTGTGCTGTGCCACTAACCTGGAAGTGTGGGTATCCTTGATGAATATGGATCCACCCCCACCTTTTGTTTTTCGGTCCGGGTTCTGTGGCCGAAAGGTATGGTATGCGTTATAGCCTGGTAGTGCTGGAGTGCTCTCTGGAGCCTTAAACCAGGTTTCTGTTACTGCACAGATATCAATGTTCTCCATACTGAGGAGTGCCTTGAGTGCATGCATTTTAAGGTTTAGGCTTCTGGCATTGAGTAGCATTACTCTCAGTTTTTGGTTACTTGTGCTATTTATGGTGGTGGGTTTGTCTTTTGAGCCTTGCCTAAAAAAGGCACTATGGGGGTGGCAAAAGCCTTGGCCAGTATTCAAAAGCCTAAGGGTGACAGGTACAAGCCATCTCTTGTGAAGCAACGTGTCTTATCGAGCATGTCATCCCAGGTGGACAAATACTGGATCCTTTTTGAATGACACTAGAAACTTAGCAAATTGTTGAAATTTATATTTTTTTCTTTATACTGTGGCATCATTCTTGGTGAGGGCAGGATGCTACTCAGGGTCAGGGTCACATCTGCCTGGGCTATGTTATCAGAGAGCTCATCCATGTCTCTTCTCATGTAGTTCAGGGAGGTATGTCTCAGGTCATTCACACCTACATGGACAATGACAGAGTCGTATTTGTACTTGTTCAGGAGTGACCTGAGTGCTTGTGTTATGTGGTGGATCCTGGCACCTGACAGGCAGCTAACTGTAACCTTGTCTCTGTCCAGCCTAGTTAGTGGGACATCAGTGTGCCTGACTATAGAGTCACCTATTACTAGTGTGGTGGGTATGTTATTTTGCCTTAAGGGCTGTGATTGCGTGGCACACTGATTATGTGAAGTATGTGTTTCATGGTTTATGATTGGGTGTGGAGGTTGCTTGGGTGTCTGCTTTGGAGGTCTCTGTTGCTTTTGCAGATTTTTATTTAGAGCCTCCGAGTATGTTTTCGTGTATTTATGTGTGTTATTTGCCGGTGTTGGTTTAGTAGGTCTATGTGAGACTGGTGGTATGCTGCAAGCATTTTCCTTCTCCTCTTGAATGTCACTTCCACTCTTGGGTTGAGAGAGCTTTTCCTCCAGTTTGGCTGTATAATTGCATCTCTTGCATATATTAGTGTTTGGTGGTAGGAGGAGAGGGTTGTCTGTGTACATGAGGCAGTTGTAACATTTCCTCAAATTGCCCAGATTCACCAGTTGGACTGGAGATTACATTAAAACTTCCCTTTGGACATGCCTGAATAGGTAACATGAACTATTTTACTGATTAGCTAGTAGGGACAAATAGAGAGCCTTATCCTTCTGGTCAGTATAGGGGGTCTATTACTAGGGTTAATTAGTGCTTGCTATGAGTTTTGAGCAAGTGCTGGGCTGTGAAATGAATGGTTTGAGTGCTTAAGTTGAAAGTTTGTCTAGTTCCAAGGGAAAAACTGAAGAGCAGACTTCATGGAGGCAGAGATAGTTTAACCCTAGCTAACCGACACTGCCTGCCGCGCAAAACTGCACAAATGTGTTTTTTATAGCAGGGAAATAAAAGAGATAGAAATTAGCCCAACATGCCCAATAAACTACTAACTTCTAGGCTACAGCAAACAAGGCATACAAATTTCAGAAAGAAACAGATCAAATAAGCAGGCACAATAAGCCTTTAACCAGAAATTCCCAGCTCAGAAGGGCATAGTCTAGCCTCTCCTCCCACAATAGTGCAGACTACAAATCTTCTTAATGTAAAATAACTGGCCTGAAGCCCAAGTGCTTAAAAAAGAACTAATGTGCTTTTAGAATAACAGACAGTGAGCCTTCAATCAGCAATTCCCAACTTAGAAGGATGTAAGCTACCTGTCCTGCCACAACAATGCAGTCCACAAATCTTCTTAATGTAAAACAACTGGTTTGAAGCCCAAGTGCTTAAACCAAAAGGCTTAGAATAACAGTTACAATTTAATCAGGCTACTACCAAGCAGTAATAACTGCAGCAGAATAATACAATTGAGTACTTTTAAGAAGAAGCACAAGCAAAATAAGGTAATAAAGTGGGAAGAAACACAATTACAGTGAAAGCAGATGAATAAAGTGCAACTTTTATAACAATAGAAAATGAGCAAACTGATTTAAACAAATTACTCAATTAACCAGTTAAAAATCTCAAAACTGAGCCCTGTTCCAGCAGTCTTCAATCTGACAAGTTCTAACCACACACTTCTGCCATTAGGGTGCAGGGGAACCTTCTCCAAAAAAGATGACCTGGATTAGTGCTCAAGTTATACAAACAAAGCTAGATTCAGCAGGCCTGAATCTAGTCTACGCTACAGCAGACAAGGTGCACCAATATCAGAAATTATGGGCTGTGAACGCAAGGCAGGTCATTAGTATTTTAGTGGGTTGAGAATGTCTGTACTGTACTGTAAATATGAATAGTTGTAAGGAGAGTCCCTACCTACACAGCTTAGTGATTCCATCCTGGTACTAAATTAACAACATCAGGTGATATCATCTGCTACCAATATGAACTATTACACAAGGATGCAATATTTTTGTGAAGAGAGTGCCCACTGGGTCACCAAAAAATTTCTTCTCAAGAGTGGAATACTTAGTTTAGTCTTTTACTTGAGATGCAGGAAACATAAATGGTGTTCTTTCCATCAAAAGTCTGTGAGAGAACTATGTCAGACCTACCCCTGGTGAAGCAGTACAGACTAGGAAATGGTCTGCTAAAATCCAGAGATGCTAGGATAGCTTCTGAACACAGTGCTTTCTTTGCCTGTTAGGTACATTTAATTTTAACTGCTATCTTTAAAATGAAATGGTATTAATTCAAAATGGGCTGGAAATTTTCTATAGGACCCAGAAAACCACAATAACATCCTGCTTTTTAGAGTCAGGAACAGGCCAGTTTCCCACTGTTTCCTTTTTCCCCCTTATGGGGCTTAGTAGTTCTCTTATCTATTACAGTCCTGGAATATATTACCTCTGTTATGACTAATATTCAAATGAAGGCATTAACTGTCAACCTATCCTGTTTTAGAGAGTCTAGCATGGCCTATACCATTACTAAATAGTGAGTGCCTATCATTAGATTGCATTATAACTGGTTAGGTAAGTGGTCACATATCTGAAATGAGGCTTTAGGAAAGATTGTTCGGGAACCATGTTACCCAAAAGGAAAGATATTTTATTGGACTAATCCCTCTAGTGCTGAAACAGCCATTTTCCCTGGCTTCAACTTTTGGATTTGTTAGATCTTATGCTAAGAATCTTGATTTCTTCAACCTTTCTGTTAAATCAAATTTCATAATGCGGTTCAGATTCCTAAAACCATTACAGAACCTGAATGTTCCATCTGGATTTGGAACTGATATTATGGGGCTGATCTCTTCACTATTTGACATATCTGCAAACTTCCAACTTAAAGATTTTTTACTTTGTCCTATACAGCACTGGACCCATAGCTCATGATACCCATCAGAAATGCACACACACACACACACACACACACACACACACACACACGCACACACGCACATACTCACACACACACATACACACACGCGCACGCACATACAGCTATGTATTGTACACAATAACCAGCATCAAGATGGTCACTTGCCCAGTGTACACAAAACAGTCAACAGGACAAATATAGTCACAGTTTCACAAGTACAGTAACAGACAGGAATGCAATATCAGTGTTTTGAATGCATGACTTACAATATTAACTGAAAAACAGCCTTCTGAAATGAGTAGGTACAAAAACATTCAAAATCCACTTATGGGATAAATATACATAAAATCATCATAGCAAGAAAGCCTCTCTTAGCTATCCACTCTGTGCATCTAACATATATGCACCCCTAAGTCAAACCCAGATGAACAAAGTGCATGGCACAGTCATCTTCATTTGCACAGGGTGGGGTGCATTAGACCAAGGCTGAAACCAAAATAGTGAATATGTATGATTAAGAAGCACATAACATTCAGTAAAGCAGGAAATATCTCAATGCCAGTAACAGAAGATGTATCCCAATCAACATTAAGGTTTTTCTAGCTTGAATATATGTGGCTCAGTATGGTCAGTTTTTGAGGAAATGTTTGTCTGTGTGTGAGTTTTGTGTGTGTGTGTGTGTGTGTGTGTGTGTGTGTGTGTGTGTGTGTGTGTGTGTGTGTGTGTGTGTGTGTGTGTGTGTGTGTGTGTGTGTGTGTGTGTGTGTGTGTCTGCATGAACAGTAGCAAGCTCCATGCTAGCACTACATCCTGCCATGTCAGACAGGTGTGAGCCATGCAAGGTAAAGTTGTCAGTTCAGTGTCATCTCTCCCAATCATGCAAACTGTTTTTGACAGGAGTTGCCCTTTCACTTCCTCATCCCCAGTGTGAAGTAAGGGTGGTACCTGAACATGAGCAACATCTGCTGGACAAACTCTCTTCATAGCTATGTCCATTTCCACAAATCCATGGCCTAAGATGTGTGGGTGTGGACACCTCAGACAGAGATGGAGCAGTGGAAGTAGTGCCACTACAAGACTGGTATCTGAAATGGCCACATTGGCTAACACAAGATAATGTTTTGGCTTTATGGACACATGGATGCCAGCCATCCGCCAACATACTTTCCATCACAGACACTTCCCTATCTACTGTGTCATGCATCCTATCCAATGAGTCATCCACATGACTGAGGCAGTCATGAACATCAAAATGTGCCACATTTAGGACTCTCACTATGTCTTCTGAGGCCCTGGTGGAACATGTCTGTGTCTCCATGATGGCCCTATGCATACATCTGCAGGCAGATAATGACACACCAGCATCAGGATAAGAGTGGACAGTAGGTGTCCTCCGAGCACATCTAGCAACCCTCCTATATGGTACCACTCCCTCATGATGGCTCCAGGCAGACTCAAACAGGTCTGAAACTGGAGTAACCACTACCCCAGTCAACAGTGTCACCCTTGACCTGTCCTATATCTGAGGACTCAGTGGAATGGGTATTCATAGGCATACTGACTGTGTCTAAAATAAGACCAGTAGATGTCTGAGACACAACCTGAGTGTCAGACTGAACATCTGCACCAACTGATGCACAAAATAAAAAGTTGCCTTATAGCAAAAAAGAAGCAACCACCAGTATATCCAACAGATTTAATAAAACTCTGATATCTCAGCCAAAGCCTTCAAGGAGTATAACACAAAGTAAAGAACTTGCCCCAAATATACACACACAAATACATCAATTAAACAATCATACAATTCAAGAAGTCCTCTCCAGTTACATTTTTCATTTAGTCCCCTTGGAGACAGGGTGTCAAATTTTAAAATGTAAGTAGATTATTTTAAAAGCAACTGTTTCTTGATAAAAGAAACATCAAATCTAGATATTTGTATTTTTTTCCAAAACAGTACCTTGTAGCCTTTTACTTTCTCCATCATGAAACAAACTAAAATGGTCAGCTATAGAGCTCTCTGCTTTTTTTATTAGCAATATCCCTCACATGCTCTAAAATTCTAGTTTTAAAACACCTTTATTTTTCTCCAGTATAGAATTTGTTGCAAGGGTATCGCAAGGCATATATAAAGCCTTCAGTATTGCAAGTAAAATGGCCACAAGTTCAAAAAGAAACATTATTTATTCTAGGAAAAGTTTTTATTACATACTTGCAAGCCTTGCACTTGCCACAAGCAAATGTGCCACACACTGTCAAACTATATGGTATATTGGGAGATGTAATACTGAAGTGACCTCTTACTAAAAAATTCTGTATACATCTGCACCCCCTGTATTAGCCTCCATATCACCACCACCATCATCAAGAGAGGCTACAGATATTCTGACATTAGGTGGTATAGGTTTCAAACTACCACTGTCAGGATTACCTGTGATAATCAGCAACAAACACAAGAAGGAGAGAAATAGTGAGTGGAAATGACCCAAACTGTGTTCTAAACACACATGTTAAACAATTTCAGATATTAAAGGAATACAATCCTTTTACTCTCTCCTCACACATGCCGAAGTAATGGTTATTACTAATCAAAGAAAGTTTTGCTTACTATGTGCAGGCGGAGATGTTAAATCATTAGCATTCCTGAATTCCAAAAATATCACCTGGTATAGGGAGGAAACTAGTACAGAAAAAAGTAAAATCCCAAAAAGAGAAGACATCCCTGATCAGTATCAGCAAGAAACTATGATTCCTCATAAAATCATCCAAGGCTAGCTTCGAAAGAAAACTTGCCAAGGACTTCAAAGATAACCACAAGGCATTCTTTAGCTATGTCAAGAATCTATGTGTCAATGCTCAGATCTGCTCAGAGTCAGTGCAGAATGGCACAAAATATACTGAATCGACCAATATCGCCAACATCCTGGCAAACAGGTTCAGTGCAAACTTCACCCCATCTCACCCCCAAAAAGGCCCATAACAATACAAGAGGAATGTAGAGCCCCTTGAAATCACAGACACTCAGGTCAAAACAGCCCTCTCCAAAGCCAAAAACGCAGTGTCAATGGGACCGGACTGTGTCCCAGGCTGCGTCCTACATGAGCTCAAAGATGAACTAACCCCTCACCTAAACACACTATTCAAACTCAGCATCTCCACAGGCTACATACCCATAGAATGGTGCACAGCAATGGTTGTTCCGCTCCACAAAGGTGGAGCCACAACAGACCCCGGGAACTATCAGCCTATAAGCCTGACTAGCTTGGTCTGCAAGGCTATGGAGTGCATCATCATGGAACTCATTAAGAGAGACATTGGGAACCTCCAAACACTGGACCCTACCCAGTTCGGCTTTGTTAAGGGCAGATCATGCCTCCTAAACCAAAGTGGTTAGAAAATCCTTCTATGCGGCCCACCTAATCACAAAAGGGTTTGCATCCAGATCAAAAGAGGTCATTGTGCCCCTCTACTCATCACTCATCAGACCCATTATAGAGTAAAATGCCCCATTTGGGATGTACCTTACAAGACTCCTGCAACAGCTGGAAAGACCCCAGAAGTACCTCACCAAGAGGATCACTGGCCTCAAACAGATGCCCTATGCAGCTCAACTGAAAAAAACTTCAGCTGTACTAGGTTGCATACCGCCTACTCAGAGGTGATATCTGCCTGACATACAAGGCCATGTCCAACCCAGAATTGATGGACATGCTCTACCTAAAGAAAACCATATGCCCTCGAGCCACATGCTCTAGGGATCTAAACCTTACCACAACAATAAATAGGACATGCTGGAGGGATAGATACCTGTCCCAGAGACTTCCCATGTTTTGGAACAAGATTCCAATCTATATTAGGCAGAGCTCCTCACTAACACTCTTCAAGAGAAGCCTTGATGAATGGATGGGAAACAGAAAGTTTACCCTGGGGATCACTTCAGTGGCTCTGCTGGACAGATGCACAGGGGGTTAATCTAAAGGGAAGTCGAAAGCCAACACATTCTGGCTAGGCTTATAAATACCTTCAGGCAGATAGCCTAGTACCTACCTATGAACCTATGAACCTGTGTAAGTAGCCGCATGATTGCGTGATTGCAAGCACACAATCTAGGAATGCAGGGAGGAACAATGACAATTGTTACCTGATAATGGCTTACAAGTGTTAAAGATTAATCTGACTACAACAGCAATCAATGCTAAAGAGACTCTTCTCTCCCTGTAGTGTGTGTAGCATGCAGATAAGACTTTAAAAAATGTGGAAGCACATTGAGAGCTATGAGGACATGCTTAACAACATTGATATTGTTGTAATAATAGCACACTGTCCATCCCCTGCTTAAAAATCTTTCTGAAATACTGATCAGCTATATTACACATTGCAACAGAATAGCTGATAGTTCAATAAAAATGCAAATAAATGCCCATGACACTGCATTTCTGTTAGTTAAGGTGAGAGGAGAGGAAGATGCTCAGAAAGTAAAGAGAAGAAAAAAATGGTTATTTGTCAACATCACATTCATCTAGACATGTTGATAAAGGAAGGTTTTCTGAACTTTCTGCTACTGGACCTGTAATCTGATGGTCTTCTAAGTCAGATCTGTATGGTATATCCTTTTTCTGATTCCTACTCTAAGCCTCTGTTGGTGGTAAAGACGGATAATAACTGTGTATATTGTTATTGCACTGAACTGGGGGTATAAGTCCAGATAGTATGCTGTTTGACAGAGTTAGTGCATATTTCCTAAGCATATGATCAGGTTGCAATCCACACAGATTTAGCAAAATGTCACAATTCTGCATTTTCATTATTATTCTCTGGTATTGGTTACTACTGACAATGTTTATCTTTTCTTTTACTTCTTTTATTGTTCATTTGACAAAACACACTTTGGAGAGGCAGCATTTTGTAGCAGTGAATCATCATCCACTGCCCAAGGTACAAACTGAGAACTTTAATCTGGAATGCCATAATTAGTACATTTTTGAGTGGCACAGGTACACTTTACTACAGCTTTCTGAGCATCAGTAAAAGAAGACATTCTATACCACACCTAAGTATCATTGTAGCACGTGGGATAAATAAAATTACTGTGAAGAAACAAGAAGGAGAATGCAGGGTTTGAATAGTTTGAAGCCACATGCTACTTGTAATGTTTGTATCAGATATAAAAATGCAGCACGTGTATTTTTCATTATATAACCGTCAATGAATGGAAATACAACTCATGTTTGTGCTAAAGATGTGTAGTGTGAAATATAAATTGTTAGCTTTTTGTATTTGCCTTTATAATTTCCACACTGTTACCAGAGTGAAACAGGGCTAACAGGTGAAGGAAAGAGTGAACAATTTCTTTTCTGTAATCCTGGTTAGCACACTTTTGTCACCACTGAGCATTATTTGTGATGTGTGAGTGATGTATGTGCACATGACGTATACCTCTTTCTGTGGCACACACTATAAATGCAGTGACTTTGTATCAATAACAGAGTTGGTTTGGTGTTCAAATCTGTGCTGTGAGAAGGGAATGCAGAGTTTGTTACTCAGGATTCATGACTTACTTTCATAACAACTTCACATGCTGTTTTTTTCTGTTTCTTACCTTCTGCATTTGCTCACTGCTGAGCCGTGTGCAACCAGGCTTACCTGCTTAAGGAAAAAAAAGTGAAAATTTTGTTTGAGCAGCCTTCTGTAGAGCAAACAGCGTTAGCAGACATGCGCAGACATTAGCACTCTGGACAGTATTGAACAGTGAACATCCACATGCTGTAAATCTGTCTCTGTGCACGAGGTGTAAGTACAGTGATTGTAGAGACAAAAGCAAGGTGATCCAGGGTTCAAACCCAGATAACATATTTCTACAAAGGGTGTCAGAATCTAACAACACTTTAATTAGGAAGGTAACATTTCATGCAAATGACAATCATAATTATGTTAATTGCAAGAAATGCCTCATTAAATGCTTTGATAACTACATTTTCTAGGTAATGTCTCATTAATGAGTTACTTATGAAGCCCAGATGAATGTGTGTATAATTGTTTAAGCAGGATAATTACAATAATTAATTAAAATGTACTTGTGTATCTTTGATGGATAAAATACTTAAGCTAAAATCATCTTTACTGCTAACATAGCTCAACCCTTTGTTTAGGACATTATATGTTGTGTATTACTCAGCTCATGAATATCTGTCCATCTGATATACATTTGCAAACAGTAATACTGCTTCTTTCATGGCACTGCATTTCACAGGACTTCTTAAACTCATACATATGCAGGCCTGCCTGAAGTATATTTCCATTCATACTGAATGCAGTGTATCTGTAATAAACATGATTAAAAGGGAGTTCCTCAGCAAAATAATAACTTTGCTTGAACAATATGCATTATTTATTCCATAGGTTTGATTCCCACATTGTGCAACCAGCTTTTTACAGTGTGCAATTCCCAAGGGTTATGTGCCAAGTCATCCTATTTAACCTCCCAAACACCAAGGATAACAAGCCAAGCATGTCAGTATTGACCATTTGAAACAATTTGTGTAGGTTGAGCATCACACATGGCAAATCTCACTGCCATGTTTCGCACCTTTACTGCTGTTTGATAAAAGTCCTTCCTCTTTGTTTGACAGTGACTCTCTCACATCACAGAAATGCCATTGGCATGGCTGTGTGTGTTTGCACACTGGCTGTTGAACATGAGACTGGAATTTAGTGCAAATTCAGACAAAGAGCTGTTGTTTGACTTCTGCATGCATTGCTGGTATGGGAGATGATGGTGTTAAATTCAGAGCACAAAGGTGGGGTGTTGAGGAGTCCATGATTTCTGTGACACTCCTTGTGAAGCACTACAGCCATAGGCTACTGCAGGGGGATTCTACTGGGTTGCAGAATAAGACTGAGGCTTGAAGCAGATTAGCAAAGACTGTCTCCAGTGCAACTGGCATACCACATACTGCAGAGGATTGTCATCACCACTATAGTGACCTGAAACAGTGCAAGAATGACCTCCTTAGCCAATGGGAGAATGAGTTTAGAACTGCTGACACCCCTCAATTGTGTAAGTATACTGACTCATCAGCATTAAATTATATAGAATGCAGTAGACAGACAAGACTGTTATTTGTTATGCTTTTATGTCAGTTAATGATATAGAACATGACAGATGAATAATAAGGACACCATAAAGACAAGCATTAATGACCCAAAACACCAGCCTTTCATGTCTAACTGTGCATCTGTCTCTATCTCCACCTCTTCTCTCTGTCTCACCCCTGTGTCCTACTGACTATTCATTGTGCTGATGAATGTAAATGTCATCTTATGGCATTCTCATACTGTCATTACTTGGCTGAACAATAATGCCTACATCTTCCGTTAGCTGAATAAGTTATCAGTGTCCCTTCAATGGTGTGATTTTGAGATGTGTGAAGTGTGACCAATTAAGGGTTGTAAATAGGTAAGATAATGGTCAAGTCTGTAAACTTACTTCATCTTGACAACGGCTTGAATCCACTATTAGGTGAAACTCTTACTGCCTGTTTTTATAAGTATCTTTCCTGTGAACGTGTACCTGTGTATCTTTCTAACCCACTTCTGTTTTATCAGTTTAGTCCTCAGCGTTTGTTGAGTTCTGGCAAAGAACAAGTGTATGTGATGCTAAATGGCAATTTAAGTGCTATTGCAAATTGTGGTGAGTTTTTATCTTACACCGCATTGTATAGTCAATTAACTTGTCATTTCCCTCAAAGCATATTTGATATATAGTAGGTATAACAAATTGTTTCAGTAGGCATTACTGACACAGTTTGGGCAGTCAACATATTTAGGATAATCATTCCTATGTAGTCTTAGAGTCATGATAAAAATTAATTATGATACTCACATTCTGGCACCCTTTGCAAAATGATTGGCATACTGAACTCAAATCCTGATCCACCTCTGCTTTTTCATTTAGCTCTCTGAGATTATACCTTGTGGCACAGACAAAGTTAGGTGACAGGTGGATTTTGTCCACTCAGTTCTGTTCAAAGTGCTGACGGCCACTCAACACTGCTAAGCTGGTTTGCCCTACAGAAGGCTACCCAATTAACATTTTAAATTTTTTTCTGATGCTTGCTGTCTGCCTAATATCATTCAGGGAAGACAAGCACAATAATTCACTTTTGAATTAAGCTTTGGCCCTAACATGGAAAGGTATACTATAACATGCAAAGTGTGTGTATATATATATATATATATATATATATATATATATATATATATATATATATATATATATATATGCACCATGTTAAGATAAAACAGGTCTGTTCTACATGTAATCAGAATCACAACATTTCCTTTGTGCTCCTTATTTCTGCAAAGGTTGGTAGGGGGCACCACAGTACACCATTGAATACTGCTACTTCATAGTCGGAGTTCAACATATCATCACGCATGCACTAACAATTTGTCAACATCATTGCACATACGTTTGCCAGTATTACACTTCAGGAGATATTATGAACAAAAATAAATATTGTTACCAGATTGTATTACTTCACAACATGAAAATTGCTTCATGTACTCATGTGAAATGCAGTGAACTTTGTGGATAACTAACAACTACATTCTGGACAGTTTAGGTCTGTACTGCAGCACTTACACTTGCAAATGATATACAACCACATAGAGCCTTGGCACACATAGTTCATCACTACTTAGCCCTAATGATATACAATCACATGGAGCCTTGGCACACATACTTCCTCATTACATATCTCTAATGATATACAACCACATAGAGCCTTGGCACACATAGTTCATCACTACTTAGACCTAATGATATACAACCATATAGAGCCTTGGCACACATACCTCATCACTACGTAGCCCTAATGATATACAATCACATGGAGCCGTGGCACACATACATCATAATTTCTTAGCCCTAATGATATACAATCACATAGAGCCTTGGCACACATACCTCATCATTACATAGCTCTAATGATATACAATCATATGGAGCCTTGGCACACATACTTCCTCATTACTGATCCCTAATGATATACAACCACATAGAGCCTTGGCACACATACATCATCATTACTTAGCCCTAATGAAACGCAACCACATAGAGCCTTGGCACACATACTTCATTATTACTTAGCCCTAATGATATACAACCACATGGAGGTTTGGCACACATACTTCATTATTACTTAGCCCTAATGATATACAACCACATGGAGGCTTGGCACACATACTTCATCATTACTTAGCCCTAATGATATACAACCACATGGAGCCTTGGCACACATACCTCATCATTACTTAGCCTAAATGATATGCATCCACATGGAGCCTTGGCACACATACCTCATCATTACGTAGGCCCTCCTGCATTGGAACAGTAAGTATTGTTTTGCATTGACAGTGCACATTGCCATTGCATGAGCACATATCATTGCTAATGCATTCTTTAAGGTTTGCATAACATCGTCCTAACCTGATGATCCATGACTGCTTCATTTTCCATTCTGTGTTTCACAAGTATGTGTGTGTCTCATGTACACAACACAGGAATATGTCAGTTTCAATGCTGCAATATATATTAATGACAGCATAGCTGACCTAAGCTAGTAGTATGTATTTATTATTGATCATAAGATCACACTTACTCCATCATATCAACAAATCAGATTTGCACAAAACTTTCATCCGCACAATTCCTTTGCTGGCACAAAATGAGAAATAAATCTTATCTACAATGTACTGTCACACTCTAGAAGTCAGACTTGTGTGGTGGCAAATCCATTAGGTACTATGTCAACTAGATTGGTAGGGGGTACTAATCTCGCAGTAGTCAATGTGTGTGTGAACGTGTGTATATGTGTGTGTGTGTGTGTGTGTGTGTGTGTGTGTGTGTGTGTGTGTGTGTGTGTGTGTGTGTGTGTGTGTGTGTGAGAGCATATGTGTGCTATTCAGTGGTGTCAGTATAACCATAGATACTGCTGGACTCACTACAATAGTAGCTCACATATTTTTTTACACTGCAGGGTGAGTCCACATCAATGTCAGATGCTTCCCCAAACATCATCTACTCTGCAACAAAATGCTGATGTCATTCTCTATCAAGTATACTCTCCCAGTGTAGAAGTCAGACTTCTCTGTTGGTGCTTGCATTGAGCACTGGGTCCTCTAGACTGTGTAACTAGATAGGCAGGGGGTTTTAATCTCACAACAATCAACTTGTACGTGTGTTGGTGGGGCTAAAGCATCACGGGAGGATTAATTCAACAGCTATGCTGATTTGACTCCCATTCATGAGAAACATGTACATGGTCTGATCAATACCACATCCCCTTTTCACCCTGTCTAGAAATGTATACTGTCTGTAACACATTGATGAGGTCATCATTTCAATAATGCACTCTCACACCCCTAATTTCAGACCTCTCTTGTGGCATGTGCCTATGATACACTTTACGTATATTATGTTAGTAGATAGGTAGGGAGTTTGAATTTAGCCGTGAGACTCTCCTGACAGTGTGTGTGTGTGTGTGTGTGTGTGTGTGTGTGTGTGTGTGTGTGTGTGTGTGTGTGTGTGTGTGTGTGTGTGTGTGTGTGTGTCTGAATGTAAATAGCTGCAGGAGTGTATTACACCTCTTAGTATTGAGAACATTAAGAATCCCATATAGCTATAGAAGTCATTTTTGCACACACATATCCTTTGCATGACACAGCTGATGTCATCCCTTCATAGATGCAGTTTGGCTTACATGCAGTCAGACTTCTCCTGTGGCATGTGCATATAATACACTTATGTGTAGATTGTGTAAGTAGATAGGTATGGAGTTTGAATACACTAGTCAGACTATTAACTGTGTGTGCATGTGAATGTAAATGGATAGAAGAGTGTTTTACACCTCTTAGTATTGACAACATTGAGAATCCCAGCATGGTTGTGGAAGTCATTTTTGCACACACACCTCCTTTGCATGACACATCTGATGTCATACCTTCAAAGATGCAGTGTGGCTTACCTATAGTCCAACTTCTCCAGTGGCATGTCCATGTAATACTCTTGTATGCAGTGTGTCAGTTGATAGGTAGTGACTTTGAATCCAACAGTCAGACTCTCCTGAGTGTGTGTGTGTGTGTGTGTGTGTGTGTGTGTGTGTGTGTGTGTGTGTGTGTGTGTGTGTGTGTGTGTGTGTGAATGTAAATGGATGCAAGTGTCTTTCATGTCTTAGTATTGGCAAAATTTAGAAAACAACATAACTGTAGAAGTAATTTTTGCACACACATCTCCTTTGCATGTCACAGCTGATGTCATCCCTTCAAAGATGTAATGTGGCTCATATGCAGTCAAAATTCTTCTGTGGCTTGTGCATCTAATACACCTACATGTAGATTCTTCCAGTAGGTAGATAGATAGGGAGCTCAAATACAGGAATGACTGTCTTCTGTGAGTGTGTCTTTCTTTCTCTTACTGTGCAGAATAAGCTACAAATAGATACATGAGGTATATCTATACAGTGTGCATGTGCCATGCAACCACTTTTACCAGAAACATCAAGGTAATGCACAATGGTGATCTCATCCATTGACATGTGCAGTGTCACAGTTGTAAAATAAATCTGTAGTTGTGCTTGTGTTTCAGAAAACCTTCATTAGCTTGTAACATTAGGTATATATTTCAAATCCTGACATTACTGCTTGCAGCCAGTGTGTGCCCACATGTGCTATGTTCATGTGCAGATGTTGTTTCATTTTACAAGAGTATTTTTCTACATTTCATTTGGAAAGGTTTTATTGAAGACTGATGCTGTCATTTGAATAGATCATCATTCCATAACAATTGTATTGGGACACCACCTCAGGACAAAGAACATGAGACAATGTAATATATGTCATTGGCTAAGTAAGCCATGTGTTACAGTATGAGATTATATCCACATTGTACAGAATCGCTATTCCACCATCACAGTGACAACAGCAGGGGGACATGGGTTTGTTTGGGTATACCTAGCATCAGGTAATGTTGTCTGACATACAGCAAGATTCTTTCTAAGTAATTACTGGGACACATATTCCTTGATTCATACACATGATGTAGTGCTTTCACATAATCACACATTTGACAACTGGCAATCCACTTATATCATGGCACATGCATTGATCCCACCATGGTGGTTATTTTTTCATCATTTAGACAAGTGTTCCAAACCAGCAATGAGTGGCAGTTCTTGGTCAGTATGTGTACAAATATCTGTCTTTGTGAAATAAGCACCTTTAAATCAATTATCTTAGTACAATTGTAACATTTCCCTCAACTCTTACCTATTAATGTATAGATCTCTTTGGTTTCCATGCACACTGTCCACAGTATACTTTCCCTGCCTGGTAACCCATCTGTCATAGTTGTCCTTACTGTTTATCCTCCTTCCTTACTTATTTCTGTATTCATGTTTCACTTACATGCAAATTGCACTCAGTACACTGTCCCTGCATGGTACAGCTTGCATTATGTGCCCTATGTAGCTCTTCATGCTGCCCACACAAATACCCTTAGTTGCCCATAGTCAAGCTTTTTGTTAACTCTGTGTACTTGTGCTGTTCAATGTGTTTTTGTGACTGCTGACACTGTTTCTGGACATGAAAACATGCCTGCATTTGTGTAAGCATGATGAGCAATATGCAGAGGTGATTAGCGTTGCTGCTTATCACACTAACACATGAACAGTGTGTAGGCTGATTGTTCAATCCCAGGGTCAGTCTTCAATTTTGAATTCTCAGGTCCTTTCATATCTGTTATAGACCCATTTTTTGTGTGGCCTGGGTTCTTTCCATCTGCTTCTGTACCACATACTTCACTACTTTCAACATATCTTGTAGGCAGGTATAATTTAGAGTTAAGTTTTCTCCCCAAGTTTCTTTGGCAATGTCTAACAGTACATGCCAGTGCCTGTCATATAACAACTCAGAAGGAGTGAACCCTTTTGAGGCTTGTGGTGCGTCTCTAATGGCACATAAGAAGTATGGCATTAACTGGTCTACGGTTTTACTATCTCCCTTGATAACTTTTCTCAGCATGGATTGTAATGTTTGGTAAAAAATGCCCACTAACCCACCATTGTGTGGATGGTACACTGAGGGCATTAATTGCTTAACTTTAAAGTACGGACACAGCTGCTACATCATTCACACATAAACTGAGTCCACTGATTGGCGAGTTTTTCCTTGGATATCCCTACTCTGGAAAATAAAAAGACTAACAACTTAATTATGCCTGTAGCATTGATCTTATGTAGAGGAATAGCTTTAGGGTACTTAGTTACATAGTTCATAAATAACTAAAGCGTTTTGAAAACTATTGCTGTATTTTACCTATGGCCTAACAACATACACAATAATACATTTGAATGGCAGTTATATTAAAGGCATCAGAGTCCAAGTATTTGTAAAACCTGGGATAGGGTGTGCTGTCTGGTAGTCACAGCATCCAATACAGAAGTTCTCAACTACTGTCATTACTCCTGTCCCGTAAAACAATGCTAGGATCCATGCTTTAGTCTTTTCCATCCTTAAGTGTCTTCCTAGTACTTGATTGTGTGCTTTCCTTGTAACTAGATTTATGAAAGCTTTGGGTACTAACAGTTGACCTACTATTTCCCCTGTGTCCTTACTTACTCTGCACAATAAATTGTACCTCATTTAGAATTATGAGTAAAAAGCCGGACTATTTTGCTCAGCTTCTTCTCCTCCAAGTCTAGATATATTTCCTTTGCTCTGCTTAAACTGTGATCTTCCAGTCATGTCCTTTTAATGTTCATCTCTCTTACCAAACTCTGGTATTTCCTTAGGGTCAGCGTATCATGAGGTCAAACTCGCTATGTCATCTCCTACCCAAGTGAGCCCATCAGTCTCCATGTCTCATCCTTCTTCTAAGTGAAGTAGCTCATACCAATATTCTTTAGAGCCAAATGATAATTCTTGTATGTTCCATTTTTCTGTTTCCTTTCCTTTATGAACAATCCTTTTTCTTTCAAAGGTTTTGTATTTAGTTAAACAAGAACATCATTAGGCTCTGTTCCAGGCTATCTTATCTCCCAATATTTACAAACTTCTTTTTCTTTGCTTTTCTCTTTGTCTCAGTGTGAGTAGCACCCTCTTACTTTCTTTTTCTTCTCTAGATTGTTTTCATCCATCAAAGAGTAAATTAATACCACCCTTTCATTATTTGCTGTTTTATTTTTCTTCTATAATGTATTTATTTTCAGCATTATTGTTTCTTTACTTCCAGGTACCATTTTGCCAAGAGTTCTCATATTTTAATTTTTTGCATTACATGGGAGAAATGGTATAGAACTCTGACCATGTATGGTTTCTTTGTCTTTTAATACACTACTGACATATTTCTTATTGCTAAATTTATCCCTCTCAGCATTTGCATGCTGTTTACAATTCACCATCTGTGGGGTTTTCTGTTTTAGCTTAAAATAAACTTTAGAATTCGACTCAGACTGTGCATTCTCTATACTTCCTAACTCCGTTCTGCTGGAATATACTTTATCAGTGAATGATTATTTCTTTGCAGTCCTGCTAATTATTTCTATGCCCTACTCTGCAAAACCTTCAAGCTACAGAGCCACTTCTATGCCTGCTTTGTAACACCTTCAATATTTTACAGTCCAACTTACTTCCTTCTCTCTAAGTGGTGCTGCTCTTGCAGGCTGCTCTATCATGTTTATATGCTGACATATCTCTTTAAATTGTGTAAGCTCTTCCTTGCTCAGCATTCATAGACAACATTTTTGCTCCTTCGGAGCTTTCTAACACTATTCGTTGATATCTTTTAGACTCTTATGAGTGGGTCTTCATTTCACATACATGCTGCATCTTTATAACTCTGATCACTCAACCTGAATTTGGGAGCACCTGCTGTTCCCTGCATATGAAGAATCTGTAAGAAAGTGGCATAGGCTCATGTTTGAATAGCACACAGCTATCCATGCACCTTGGTAGTTACTGAAACCTGATTTAGGCAAGATAACAAGGATGAAGAAATTCTACAACCAGGTTACAATATTTTAAGATGTGCTAAATATAAAAGAATAGGTACTGGGGATAAATCATATACAAAAACCTTCTCAGTCTTACCATCCCAAACTTTAACACTCCAAATCAATAATGCAGAACTACTGATATCCAATCTATAAATCAACAAACACAAACATATGTTTATAATAGAAGTATACATATGACATGACAATAATATAGATATTACAGAAGAATTTCTAGTCTGGGCATCATCTAACATTGCTCAAGAAACAATCATTCACATGAAACAGAGCCCATCCCAGACCCTCTTCAAAAGCAACCTAGATCAATGGATGGGTGATGCAAATTCACTCCTGGAATGGCACCCATATCCCTCCTGGACACTTACGTCTGCAAACATTAGTCACCTAACCCCCGACAACTGGGACAACTCGGGATAGATATCACTATGCTTGTAAGGGCTGTAGGGTCTATAGCCTAGCAAACTCCTATAAACCTATGAGATTTTAGTAAACATTTGAAATACATAGCACCAGACTACCATGTCTACTGTAATCATCTGTATGGCCACTCTCAGCTAAGCTCTAGCCCCTTCAGGCACAACAACCAAACAAAACTACTATAAGCAACTGTATCTTAACTAATACCCCCAAAAAATATATCAACAGCCAGAACCTACCCAATTTGTGCCATAAGAAATAATAACTCCATACCAAAACAACATAACAATGCACACAACCTCTCCTACATTATCTCTGTTACCTTTAGCTCCCTCCTAAATGTTATCAACTGGAATCCTTGAACCTAGATTAAGCCGTTCTCCTCTACAATTCCACATTCATTAACATCCTAAATGTCCATGCCCCCCCCACCAATCAGGACAAAGAGAGTTAAAAACAACCCAGCACCATGGTTAACAAAAGAGACTAAACAACTGTTGAAAGACTGATGCAAAGCCTGGAAATCCTGGAAGCAAAACAAAAGCAAACTTGGTTATCAGAAATATAGATAGCTTAGAAATAACACCAAAAGTAGAACCAGATAATATACTAAGCTGGAACCTGGAAAGCAGAATAACCCTAGTGACTGCTGGTCAGCTATAAACCAATTACTGAAACCAGGTCAGACCACACAACCTTCATCCACCCTTAATAACCAATCAGAAAGCATTGCCAGTAATTCAACTTCCATTTCATTCAAATAGTTACCACACTTATCAAAACCCTAATCCCCTCTTCTAACTCTAAACTCCCCATAGTTAATCATAATAATAAAGCCATGTCCTTCCAACCATTAGCCACATCTACTATTAAAAAGCTACTCCTAAAACTAAAACCTACCACACATGCTCCTGACAACCTCTCTGTGGAGTACATCCAAATTGTTACTGAAACCATGGCCTATTCTGTCTGTATTATAATAAACCACTCACTTAAAGAAAGGTCTGTCTCCAACTTATGGAAAAAATCATATATCTTATTTTTGCACAAAGGTGGAAACTCTAATGACATCACTAATTATAGACTCATTGCCATTTTTATCCACTTTCTAAGGAATTAGATAAATGTATACAAATGTAAATTGATAATTTTATTACAGATAATAACCCTCCCTCCCTAACCTAGCTTGGGCTTCACCCTCACCATAGCACTACAACATCCCTGCTTGACTTCATCAGCTCAAGGAATAAGAGCGGGAACAGTGGAAATTCTGTATCAGTAGTTCTCTTAAAGATGGCAAAGGCATTTCACACCATCTCAAACCAGAAACTGCTCCTCAGGCTATTTGTGCTAGGACTGGATACAGCAGCCCTTTCCTGATACCAAATCTATCTAACTAATAGGATGCAGGCAGCTAAATGGATAAATTACATCTCTCCATTTCTCTGTGTAAAAGTTAGAGTCCCTCAAGACTGCATTCTGAGCATTTTGCTTTTCAATATTTTCACAAATGATCTGCGTATAGCAAATAAACATACCTCTGTCATTCAATATGCGGATAATTCCACGCTAATTTGCTCAGCTAAAAGTCTACATATGCTACAACAGCTCACTTAGGAATCTCCCTCTCCTCTGTTGAATCATAGCTGACATTATCACAATTATAGCTTAACCCTAAAAAGTCAAAACTAGTCCTGTTCACCACAAAACCACTAACTGCCCAGAAAAACCATTTCTCCATCCATTTATCCAAGCTAACAAATATTGGGCTAGTAACACATATTGCATTTTAGGAGTTATCATTGATGAAAGTCTAAAATTTGATTACCACATTAGTTAATTAACATATTGTGTTTAATTGAGGTTTTAGTAGCACAACCTCAGAAGGCTGACTTAACTATTCTAAAAGATAATTCATAAACTCCATAGGAATAAGAAGATCTTCAGCATGCTTTTCATTTTTTCCCACAGGTATAACAATTTTAATATTACTGGCATTAAATCTAGCAATGTGACCAATTTTTCCTCATTTGAAACCAAATAGAGCTGCAGTTGAATCTTTGGTTGCCACAGTTTGACACAAACTTTCCTATAGTTCTAGACATCTCATTTTTAAAACTAGTTTCATTGCATGACAATCTTTCTACCAGAACAACAAAATGTTCATCTTTGCGGTCAGGTGGAAACACCCACTTTTGTAAACAAGCAGGTCAGACTCTTGTAAATTTAACAGTGGTTAACATTTTACTTTTGGTATGTTGGCTTTCAGGATCTAGCCATGATTTAAGAATATTGTAAATCATATAATTGAGATCTTACAGTTTTTATTTTGAGAAAATGTTCAGCCATGAAAATGTGCTTGTGTCTCAAATGTTATGGAAGATCTGTAGAACAATCCTTTTTTTGTTACTTTTTCAAAGTTCTTGTGTTAATGCTCATAAAGGCTTTTAAAGTTCTGCATTTATCTGACCAGAAAGGATTCTAGCCCAGTCAATATGGGTTCACCCCTCCTGGTGGATATATGTTTCAAAGACTAATAGGCACACCGTGAGATCTTTCTCCCTGGTTAGTTATTTCATTGGTGAAACTGTCTTTGGTACGGATTTGACCACTGTTTTCATCCCCACGGCTGCAGCATTAGTGGTTTATAGTATTTGTTCCATGATCACCAGCTTAGCAAAAGGACTAACACTAGTGCACTTCATACGAAACTTCTCAGCGCACTCCTCTGGACTGCTTCAACAGCTCTAGTCAGAGCAGACCGTAGGAATTCATTATGCTTACACAAATGGCCCTCTCATATGTAGCACAAGGTATTAATTCAGGACATCAGGCCTAGAAAAATGTGCTAAAAATACCAACTGCACCCAATAATGTGAAGTTTAAAATGCAGACAGTTAGAATATGACATGGTTTTATTAAACACAGGCAAAATGTGCATATTCTTCCCACATAATCCATGTTTGTACTTTTAAGTATAGTCCAGAGCAACAGGAATACAGTCTTTATTAGTAAGTGTTTGTGATCTTCTCAGTAGCTCTTTTTCTATTTTTTTTTTTTTGGGCAGAAAAGATGTACATGTTCCATATAATGTTTTCTACCAGCTCTCTATTTACTCTACAGTGCTTCATGCAAAACCATGGCTCCTGGCATTAAATCACTCTCCAGGAAGGGTCAAGGACTCTGAACTGGCTGACTTCAGCCATCCTTTTTATATACCAATAATAATCTGCATTAATGAAAAAATCATTGAGAACCTGTCAATTCAACACACCAAAATCCCTTGCTTAAACATTAGTTTTGCTTGTCTTACTTTCTTTTGCCATAGGTCTCTGTGAGAACCAAAACACTATGCTATATATAATATATACTGTACATAGATACGTAGTGGTTTTGTACTTAGAGTATACAGCACCAATCACAATAAAAATGCAGACTAAGTATGTACCACTGTTCATACACTGAATGTGATCTGTTTATGTGCTCTTGGATTATTGTCTTCATTGTAATTTGCATGGCTTTTTATATGGTAAATTGAAAATTATTTATTACTTGTTACTTATATGTATAACATAGATATGATGAAGCTCTGACAACAGTGAAAGCACTCATCTTATGTTTTTATTTAATAAATCATGGGTTAAACAAGCAATACCAGTTTAAATCCTGTTCTCTTGTTTTTAATATGAATACAATTTGATCTTTAACATGGATCTTACATTAGTATTTGACTTTATGGCAACAGTTTTTTTTGAGCATGTCATATGCTATCATTCCTATACAAACGTTTTTCCCTTTTCTTGTTTATGTGTATATATATATATATATATATATATATATATATATATATATATATATATATATATGTATACAGATAGATAAAGAGAGAGATATAGAAATACGTATATGTTTTTGTGTGTACATATTCATACACACCTACAAAGCCCTGCTCCACCTGAGTAATACAAGCTAACCCTAACCCTCACCCTAACTCTTAACATGCAGCTTCTCTTTAAAGAGCCCTTTCCATAGCACTATCACTGCACAAGACAGCTTGGACACTGACCATGCACACACCACTGTACCTCACACACAAACACACACACACACACACACACACACACACACACACACACACACACACACACACACACACACACACACACACACACACACACACACACACACACACACACACACACACACACTCAAAATCCAACCTTTACCTAATCCTTACCCTAATCGTAAAACAGACTCCTACTACCACTTATGTTTGTCAACCAACTGGAACTTGCTCTCCTTGGCTTACAAATAAATGATTCTTCAGTCACGTCTTACAGCTGCTCACTTGTGTCACACAAATGTCTGGTGACAAAATCTTCTGCATCTCTCTCTTTCTGTCTCTCTCTCTCTAAATATATATATATGGCGGTAAAACTTGAGACTCCAGAAGCAGAAGACCAGAAGCTGAATTCCGAGCAGAAGAAGATCGATTGGAAGAACGAGAGCGAAGAACGACGAACGATAGAGAAACAACGGTTGCAGAACATCGACAATGCAGACAACATCGACACGGCCCGTGACGGGTGCGATGGGGGTAGGAGGGAGGGTAGTGTGAGTGGTAGTGACGGGGTGTTAAGTTAGTGGAGGTTAAGTGACGGTCTGTGGGGGGAGGGTGGGGTAGTTAGGTTAGAGGGGTTAGGGAGGGTTAAGGAGTAGGGGTTAAGTGGGTTAAGTTAGGGTTAAGGGGTTAAGGAGTTTAGGGTTAGTTAGGGAGGGGGGGGGCGGTTAGGGGGTTTAGTAGGGTTAGTAGGGTTAGGGTTAGGGGGGGTAGTTAGTTAGCAGCGGACCTTAGGGTTAGGGGTTAGGTTAGTGGTTTAGTGTGGAGTTTTTGTTGTTTTGGTGTTGTTGTGTTGTTGTGTGTGTTTGTGGGTGTGTGGTTTTTGTTTTTGTTTTTTATTTGTTATTGTTGTGTTGTGTGGGGTTGTGTGTTTGGTTACGTCGGTTATTTTAGTTGTTATTTTTATGTGGTTTTTTGTTTATGGACGTGTCGAATGTTGTGGTGTGTGATGTGTGGGTGATGGTTGTGGGGTTGTTGTATGTCAGTCAGGTAGAAGTATATATATATATATATATATATATATATATATATATATATATATATATATATATATATATATGTTTATATTTATATGTGTGTGTAATTGGGGGTCTTGCCTCCCCCTGCAAAAAACACTCATGAACTATCCCATTACTTTATATGTAAGGTACAATATTTGAGATCGTAGAAGCAAACAAGTGTGATGTGAAGGATCATGTTGAAATATCTGATGGAAGAAATGGAAGTAGGAGGATACCTGGAACCACAACTCTTAGATTATTGCCTGCAGCAGATGTAAATAAGTAGAACCAGGGAAAAGATATGCAGAAAAGAAGACAGCAGGTGAATGCAAAGAAATATGATTTTAGTTAATGTTGTAGTCTAAATCACAAAATGACTATCAGAATATAAATAGGCCATTGTAGCATATTATTCATAGTGATCATGCAAATTCTTTAAAACCTGCAACATCATTGGGTAATAATATTGCTGTACTAACTGCAAAATGCATTGCAGTTAGAAACCACTCTTATTGGAATGCACCTGGCTAGACATCTCCAGCAGCTGGAGAGACCACAGAGGTACCTAACCAAGAGGATTACTGGCCTCAAACAGTTGCCCTGTGCAGCACGATTGAAAAAGCTAAGACTGTTCTCTGTTGCATACCGCGTTCTTAGAGGCGATCTATGTCTAACGTACAGAGCCATGTCCAACCCAGAATTGTTGAACATGCTCCATCTTAGCAAAACCAAATCTACTTGAGCTACATGCTCTAGGGATATAAACCTCAACACAACAATGAATAGAACATGCTGGAGGGATAGATTCCCTTTGCAGAGACTTCCCTTACTATGGAACAGGGTCCCGATCTGCATAAGACAGAGCCCCTCACTATCACTCTTCAAGACGAACCTTGATGAGTGGATGGGTAACAGAAAGTTCACACCGGGGATCACACCAACAGCACTACTAGATAGGGGCCAAGGGTACTAGATGCTAGTACAAGGGTCTAGGGAACTACTAAAGGGGCGGTGAATACCGCACAATGTGGCTGGGCTAATATATGCCTTCGGGCAGATAGCTCAGTACCAACCTATGAACCTATTGTGACTGTCATTGCCAAATGAAAATATGTTATGCATTTTGAGTTTCTGAATGCATTCTGACTTCCCTGCAGTTTCAAATAGAATAAAATAGTTGTCAAGAAATGTGTCATTTAATTAATTATGCTGCTTGCATTGTTTTTACCCTTTAGGTTTTCTTCACACTTCCCAATTATTTTATGACTAAGAGAGGTGTGTGGTGAAGACCCTTTACATAAGATCATGGAAGGGAGCTTCTCCATGAAAACAAAGAGCCTTCATTGTTTTTGTATGTTTTGTTAAGCACATTTTTGCATTGTTAGTTATTTTCATGTTTATTGGATTTGAGCTATGTTTTGACACTGTCCTGTAAGACTCTTTCATTTTGGATTTGTTGTTTTGATATAAGTCCATATACATCTGTCTTTGCATATGTGTCCTGGGATTCAGCAAGCTCTACACAGAGTTCAGGAATAGTGCAAGAGCTGTTGCATGCTATATGGCCGACGAGCAATCCAGGAACAAGCTCCTGGGATGTGCACGAGTACTCCTACACTATTCCTGCACTGACACCATTGCTATATGGTAATTACCCCATTTGCTGGTGAAAACCATGCAAATGAGGTGAATTAGCCATCCAGGAAGCAGGCAAGCGTTTGTGCAGGAATAGTGTAACCTGCAGAAATGTATTCGGTTACTAACCAAATACATTTCTGCAAATTACAAAATGGAGGCATGACAGCACCAAAGAAAGCATGTATTCAATGTAGTAGGTATGCAATGACACAATATATGGCTATTGGCATGGGAAATAGTTGCAAAATTATAAAAAATAACTTTTATTTTTTTTGGCCGATTTTGGCTGTTTAAGCATAGGGCAGCAATGCGCAAATGGGATCGGCCCAAAAATAAGAAAAAAAGTAGGAAATAAGCTTTTAAACCCAAATCAGCATTTTGCCATGATAGTCAATGGCATGCATAAGAGAACAATACCAGGGAATAGTGGTTGCTAAGGGGGAAGGTTGAGAGAGAGTGTGGTAACTATGAATTAGCATTCTATTTTATGCAAATGAGGGGATTGATACTGAATCACAGAATTCCTCTCAGTGTTAGTTTGCATCCAACCGTGTAGGTGCAGCAATGCCATGGTATAAGTATAAGAAGTAGATGACTTCATAAGGGGGTGTGTCATGCATGCTGTAAGCTTATTGGAGCTCTGTGGCCTGTGTTTGCCCTTAGCTATGCACAGTTATGGAAGGGGGTGTGTCTGAAGCTGCCTAGCAGTGTTTACATTGCCTAAATGGGTGTGCGTGCCTCGTACTGGGTTTTAAACAAACAAAAAAAAAACACAAGAAATAGCAGTTCTGTTCACATCTGAACACTGAGTATGGGTGGCGTACCTTGGGGCTTAAATGGAAAGGCAATGGGAAGGGAAAACAGCAGTAGGAAGGCATCAAGGAGAACTAGCGTAGCTGGCAGGTGAAATGTATCAGAATCAGCCAATTACACAGACAGCAGCACAGTCCAGCACACTACTATAATCTATGCAAACACCTTTCACTCTGTTTTTTTCCACAAACTCTACACCACCAGTGTACACAGACGGGTAAATTTTACCTGACAAAACTAACAAAATGTTAGTGGCTACTGTTGCTCTCATACATCAATATGTGGAAGAGAATGAGGGTGGTGAGGATGTGAATGCTGATGACCAACCCACAGTAAGGAGGAGGAGAAGAGTGTACAGACCCAGGGTAACCTACCAGGGGCTACATGAGCTAGAGATAGTGGAGCGCTATAGGGTGGACAGGGATATTCTACAGTAAATTGTTGAGCTGTGCCGGCCACACCTCACACACAGAACCAACAGAGGGGAACCCATCCCAGTGGATACCAAGGTATGTGTAGGCTTAAGAATACTAGCCACAGATACCTTCCAAATGCCAACTCGGGATATCATGGGGATCTCACAGGCATCAGCATCCGGGGTATTCCACTGTTCCTGGATGCCATGCCAGCACATGCCAGTGAGCACATATATTTCCTCATCACCCGTGAGGCATTGACCAGCAATATGAGTCTCTTCCACCAAATAAATGAATACCCTGAGGTAGTGGGTACTATAGACTGCACACACATACACATCAAAGCACCACCCGGTGAGTGGGGTAGGGTCTACATAAACCACAGGGGCTTCCTCTCCATCAACTGCCAGGTTGTGTGTGATGCCCAGGGCATTATCTTGAATGTGTGTGCTGGCAGCCCTGGAAGCTATCACGACTCCTACATCTGACATATGACACAGCTGTACCAGAAATTTGCCATTGGGGACATCCCATATGGCCACCTAGTGGGGGATGTTGGTTATGCACTGGAGCCATGGCTGATGACACCCATCAGAAATGCACACACACCCGTACAAGAACTCCATAATGAGGCACACACTCAAACCAAAATCATAATAGAACACATGTTTGGAATGCTCAAGTCATGGTTCCGCTGGCTGGACATAACTGGTGGAGCCTTGCAGTACTCTCCAGCTACATGTACACAAATGTTCATTGTATGTGCCATGCTACAATATGATCCTGTTGAAACAGCTGCAGCAGGAACAGCATGGGGCAAAGCCACACAGCCCCCCACCATTGCCAAGGCCATCACAGGCACAGAGGGACTCAGAGGAAGAACAACCTGAGCCTGCCCATGTAGGCAGAAGGAGGCATGCCCAGTATGCCCAGGCTTTGGCAAAGAGGCAATGCATAGCACATACACTGACATGGTAGGGACCCAGGGAATGACACCTCTCTCTGACTCGCACATACAGTAAAAGGGATGCCAAACATGACACTACCTGTGCTCAACCATGTATAGGGTGTGTACTATCTGCATCCGACATAGTCAGCCCTCCAGAACCATCCTCAATACTGCCACAGCCACAAGGTAAGTCACTCTTCCTATCAATTGCTTAATGGAGTAGTATGTTCTGCTAGTTGTATCTATGGTGTGGCTGTGAGCATGCAAGGGAATCGGGTGGTTGAATGGGATGGCACCAGATAGTTGAAACCTATATGGGCAGCATAAAATCCATAACAAATACTGGTGTTAACAAAGTAGGCAGTACTAGACAAGGTGACAAATCCCACTGCAGTACATGTGGTGGCTCATATGTGTGTCCATAGGACACACACATGCATGTCAGTGAGGCTCACATACCCAGCACCAGCCTCAGCCAGGACAGGTGTAGATGACCATAAAGAAAGGCTGTGCTAAGGCCTCCAATTGATGGCAATGGTGAACATCCCCCCTCCAGACCTACACAGACAGACTACAGCAGGTCTGGCAGTTGTATGTCTGTTCTGAAGGGTAAGAAGTCTGAAACTGAAATGTAGGTCAATAAAACCTAAAATTTATACTCTACTGATATGCATCTAGTTTGTATGATAGGTCAGAATACAAAACGAAATGGAAACTAACAGAGTACCTGAAATACAGTACAGTCATAGCAAATGTTTAAAGTCATCAGGTTTGCCCCCCCCCCCCCAACAATCCTATGTAGAAATGCAGTAAAATGTACGTGTGGACTTAATAACAGTGGAGCACAGATTACCTGACCTGGCCCAATTTACAGGATATTTTGTTGCATGTGTGCAATATGCAGGAGTCCATGTGTTAGGTTGTTGTGTGTTCAATATTGTCTGGAAGTGGTCAGCATGTAGGCATGGAGGATTGTGTCTCAGTGGCCTATGGCCAGCACTGTTGATGACAGGGCCATGTTATGACAACTGCAGTGCCAACCACAATGCATCTCAGCAATACCCATGTCACCAGTCATCCATACTCACTGTCCAGATGTCAATATCTGTCACCACTATGAATGTGTGCCCAGACATACACACAGTACACAAGTAGAAGTACCCTAGACAGAGTACATAAACTGTCAACTTCATACACCTTTGGAATTGTACATACAGGTTAGCAGCACATTAGTTATCTGTGTAGTATGGAATACTGATGTATTCTGGCCAATCACTGGCAGACCACAAAAGGCACAGTTATGAAGTAATGAGAGACTGCCTATGTCCCCACACAAGACAGCATAAGGGGAATGTCCCAGGTCTATTTGTAAAATAGCTGCAAGAAGCTTCCATATCACACATGCCCTCACCTCACCCTACCATCAGCCACAGGTTTATCACAGGTCATATCCCTGCTGTTGGGAATGAGTATAGTATGACCCCTACTTCTGTATGGGAATACCCACAGAATGCAGTATGCTGAAGAGATGTCCCATGCAAGTGTATCCCTAGCTGTAAGCAGCACCCTGCCGGCATCCAGACCAATGGATTAATATGGACAGGAACTATTGCCATTAACACCTCACACACTTACCCTGTCACCCCAGGGGAATCCAGTGGCTTGCAGCCTGGGGATGTAGGAGTGACAGAATGCACAGGCCTGCTACAGATAGTCTGCATCACTGCCAAATGGCCTACAGTCTTCTGTCAAAGGCCTGTGCTTGACCCTTACTGCCAATGTATGGTATCTCATGTGTTCCCAAATAACAACATAACACAGTCAATGGAACACAAATGCAAGGCCATGTTGACAAATCCCAGTGGCATGCCCACCATGTCCTACTGCATGAACTGTGAAACAAACCCTAAATACCATTGGGAATGAAGGGACAATTATAGAGATACTTCTCAGATATTGCTCGCATAATGTTAGGCAGAGGATAGAATAACATAATGGGGGTGTAGAAGCATGGACATCATGGAGTGTGTGAAGTCTGAAACTCTGATGTGTACCCATACTACCCCCACCTGCAAACCCAGTAATGGGTGGCTACAAACCTGCTTGTAAACCACAAAGTGAAAGAGAACTGACCAGATATATGAGCCCTGCCTCTAGGTAACCTGGGTGAATCTGTGCAGATGAAAGGTATGGCCATTCTGTTATGTCAATATATGTACAAGCAGGGGATCCTCAGTCACCACAGTACCAAGGTGCTGGATTATTTACACAGACCCATCAGCAAGTGTCTGCAGCTACCCCTCCAGAATGGCATGAATGTGCAAGAATATGCAGGCTGCAGACCACAATACTGGACACAGATTCATTCATCTTGTGTTTCCCAGGAAATAACTGTGAGCAAATAAGTATATCTGTCAGTAGTTGATGACATAATACATCACAGTGTAAAACAGTACATATGTCTGAATATCTCTGCTAGCATCAACCATGTAACACAAGTAACACAGACGCAATAGTTACAGTATCTCACTATCTGTCACCCATTGTGACTCCATATTGTCAACCTATCTACAGATATCCTGCAAAAACATGTTGCTAGCTGTAGGTGTAGAACACCAAAGCCTGGACTAGAGTACAGCCTACCTGGAATGAATTTGCACATTCAATACAGAAGGTCATACTGGGCATGCTTCTACACTTAGAGAAATGAAGCCCATGTCAGACAACACAATGGACTATACATATCTGTCAGTCGCAGATGTCTGTGCACATTCACCACACTATACACCATTCATGCTTTGCACACACATTGGATAGGAATACTCACACATATGCAAGGCCAACACACTATAATATGTCAAACATACGCACACATAGATGTGGGGAAGAGAGAGACAATGACAGAGAGATTTCCATCATGGAGCCTGTCCCGCCCACCACACATCCAGTTGGCCAATATCACATGATGTGCTGATATCAATCACTGTAGACATTGCTTTTGGTAGCCCTCAGCCCTATAGTGTCTGTGATGCTTGTGATAACTGTCTAACACAATAGTACAAATCAGTATTCATCTAGCATTTGTATACCCAGTCTTGTCAAATGTAAAGTTGTGTGTGACTGAGTGTGTGTGTGTGTGTGTGTGTGTGTGTGTGTGTGTGTGTGTGTGTGTGTGTGTTCATGTGTGTGTGTGTGTGTGTGTGTGTGTGTGTTTCCAGAGGAATTGTTTATGGCCCATTCACACACACTGCACTTCCGATTGCCCATGTTAGCACTCCTGCTGATGTCAGGTACCTTGATATAACCCTCTGGCCAAATTTGAACCCTTTAAGTTGTGTAGTACTTGCGATACAAGCGTAATACTGTAGTGTAGAAAACTAGGTAGGTAGAAGTTCTAATCCCAGACATGGAAACTGTGTGTGTGTTGGGATGAATGATGTTGAGGCCATTCACAGTCACTACACCTCCCATTGCCCTACTTTAGCATGCCTGCTGATGTCAGTCACCTTGAAATAACCCTTTGGACAAATGTCAGCCCCATAAGCTCCACTGCACTTGTGATAACTGTGTAAGGCTATAGTGTAGCATACTAGTTAGGTAGGAGTTCTAATCCCAGACATGGCAATTATGAAACTTTGTGTGCATGTGTGTGTGTGTGTGTGTGTGAAGATGAATGATTTTGAGGCCATTCACAGTCATTACACATCCCATTCCTCTACTTTAGCATGCCTGCTGATGTCAGTCACCTTAAAATAACCCTTTGGACAAATGCCAGCTCCATAAGCTCCATGGAATTTGTGATAACTGTGTAATACTGTAGTGTAGCATACTAGTTAGGTAGGAGTTCTAATTCTAGAGATAGCAACTGTGAAACTGTGTGTTTGTGTGTGAGAGTGTGTGTGTCTTTGATTATACTGATTTTACGGACATTCACACTTACTACTCTCCCCTTATCCCTCCTTTAGCACTGCTGCTTATGTTAGTCACCTTCAAAGATACCTGTGGAGAACTGTCCATCATATAAGCTCAGTGGCACTTGTGATAACTGCATAATACTATAGTGTAGCATACTAGTTTGGTAGGAGCTCTAATCCCAGAGATGTCATCTGTGAAACTGTATGTGTTTTTGTGAACGAGTGTGTGTGTCTTTGATGATACAAGATTTTTATGGACATTCACACTTACTATTATCCCCTTACCCCTCTTTTAGCACTGCTGCTGATGTTAGTCACCTTCAAAGATACCTGTGGAGAACTTTCCAGCATATAAGCTCCGTGGTGCTTACAATAACTGCATAATACTAAAGTGTAGCATACTAGTTAGGTAGGAGTTCTAATCCCAGAGATAGCAATTGTAAAACTGTGTAAGAGAGTGTATGTGTCTTTCATGATACCTAATTTTATGGACATTCACACTTACTTCTCTCACCTTACCCCTCCTTTAGCACTGCTCCTGATGTTAGTCACCTTCAAAGATACCTGTGGAGAGCTCTCCAGCATATAAGCTCCATGGCGCTTACGATAACTGCATAATGCTATAGTGTAGCATATCAGTTAGGTAGGAGCTATAATCCCAGAGATGGCAACTGTGAAGCTGTGTGTGTTTGTGTGAGAGAGTGTGTGTGTGTATGTGTCTTTAATGATAGCTGATTTTATGGACATTCACACTTACTACTCTCCTCTTACCCCTCCATTAGCACTGCTGCTGATATTAGACACCTTCAAAGATACCTTGGCACAGCTTTCTAACATGTAAGCTCCATGGCACACACCATAAATGTGGAATAATCTAGTAGCAGTAACTGCATAGATATGGGTTTGAATCTCGTCTGTGGCAAGTGTTTGTGTATGTACATATGTATGTCTGTACCTCAAAGGTTTTGGCCCCATTTACACCCAGTACACATTGCAGAGCTTGACTTTAGCAGTCCTGCAGGTATTATCCACCTTAGAAGTACCTGTTGCCAACCCTTAACCATGAAAGGTCAGTGATGCATGTGGTAAATGCGTAACATAATGGTCTGTAATGATTGTTAGACAGAGGTTTGAACGCCACCCCTAGCAAATGTAAATGTGTGTGTAGGGTAAAATTATTTTTGGGATCTCTCACCCACTGCATTACCCAATGCCAATATTTAAAAGGTCTGGTGATGTTCCTCACTTTAGAAGTACCTTGGGACAACATCCATCCTATAAGCTGCATGGCATGTGCAATAAATGTGTCATGCTTTTGTAGCAATACATAATTAGGTAAGGGTTTGAATCTCAGTACTTACAAGTGTATGTGTGTGTCTCGTCATCAGTATCCTGTGTGGAGGTTGTTGTGATCCTATAATAATAGGATCCATTGTGGAGTGAGTTTTGCTAAATTATTATGTTGAGGACCTTGTATATGTCACAATGTCCACCTTACAAGGACAACAGATGTCAAACACCAGAGAAGTTGGTGTAGACAACCCATAGCCCTACATGTGACATTATGGATTGGTGAACAATATAGGCAACCCTTCTAGTACTCAGAGAACACTCTCCAACCACATCTCATACACACACACACACTTGGCTAGGCAACAACCACTATATTGGTAGTTCCCTGCATATTGCCTCACAGATAGTAACCATGGTTGATTGCAGTGGACTACATGCCTGTTGACCACAACAGTGCCACCAACATCAGAAAGTACTTTGATGTGGTACATCTCCTGACTGTGTGTTATCCAGCAAATAAAAGGACATGGCACTCTGTTCCATCTCTGCAGTAGGCAAATAAATATGTACAGTAGCCCTTTTGCTATGTTCCCCACTGGACAGCTGCTACAACTGAAGAGTCTGCAAACGTAACCCACAAAGGGAATGCCATGCCTTATACACATGCCCTGTAAGAACAGATGCCACTATCTCCACTGAATATCTGTATCATGCTGTCAATGTAGGTACAAGCACGACCTCAGTTACATAGCCAGGTCTCACCAAATGAGGTCAGGAATTCTACATCAGAAGATAACAATCTGTCCACACAACATGCCCCAGAGACCTCAAGTACACTTCCACATGGCAAAAAACATGTGTGTGGGGCATGTGCACAACCCAGACCCTGTCCATGTTATGGAATATAGATCACATACATGGGAAGCAGTGCACATCACTGGCCATCCACAATAGTAACCCAGATGAGTGGATGTTGAATACAATACCCACCCCTGGGGACCACGCCAGGGACTACACTCCTGAGCCACACTGGGGACTATTGTCATGTGGCCTGATGCCAAGATATTCCCTTTGCCTACCCTTGTACAGCCTTCAGGCCCATTCACCTACTACACACCTGGGAAGCAATGAACCTATGCATCTCAGTACTGGCAAGTGTTTGTGTGTGTGTGAGTGTGTGTGTGTGTGTGTGTGTGTGTGTGTGTGTGTGTGTGTGTGTGTGTGTGTGTGTGTGTGTGTGTGTGTGTGGAGATGAATGATTTTGAAGCCATTCACACTCACTACACCTCCCACTGCCCTACCTTATCAAGCCTGCTGATGTAATTCACCTTGAAATAACCCTTTGGCCATGTTTCAGCCTTATAAGCTCTGTGGTGCTTGCAATAACTGCATAATACTGTAGTGTAGCAAACTAGTTAGGCAGGACTTCTAATCCTGATCTTGCCAACTGTGATAATATGTGTGTTTCCCTAAGAAACTCTGTGTGTGTCTTTGTTAACACCTGATTTTGTGGACATTCACACTTACTACACTTCCCTTACCCCTCCTTTAGCACCGCTGCAAATGTCACTCACCTTCAAGGATACCTTTGGACAGCTTTCCAACATGTAAGCTCTGTGGTGTGAGCAATAACTGCATAACACTGTAATAGCAATGCATAGTCAGGTAGGGATTTGAAACGCAGTACTGGTAAGTGTGTGTGTGTGTCATCAGTATCCTGTGTGGGTTTTGGGGTGATTGTGTAATGACAGGATTCATTGCAGTGTGGGTTTTGCTACATCATTATATTGAGGACCTATATGTCCCAATGTCCAACAGTTTTCAAACACTGTAGAGGTTGTTGTAGACAATCCTCAGCCATAAATGTGTACAGCCATGTGCAATTACTATGTGACAGTATGGATTAGTAAACAATATAGGCAACCATTATAATACCCAGATACCACTCTCCACCCACGGATCATACACAAACACGCTTGGCTCTTACTCCCTTCCTTTCTTACTTTCTCTCTGTCTCTGTCTCTCTCTCTCTCTCTCTCTCTCTCTTTCTGGTGGATGTGGAAAAGTACATCTGTTTTTCATAGGTAGCAGCTTGAGTTTTGTAGGTAATGTTCATGATCAGCTGATGGCCTGTGCATGAATTGGAGTCCCCCACTTGCTAATTGCATGTGGAACAGCTGTGGTATCATTCCTATAGCCAATTGCATGGAAACACACTCCTATAACTAAGCACTTCATGTGGGTATTGGCCCTTTTCCTTCACTGTGAGCAGGACTTCATGTGGGTGTCTGACAAACAGCATCACAAAAGGTAGTTGGAAATACCTCTTACAACATGCACTGTGGAGACAGGCCAAGAAACAGGAAGGGGATGTTCCAGACATGGGGACAGAATGTAAGTATTGCTGTCCTACATTTGAAGTAATGTTGATTTAACAGGGTTTGTGTGTATATGGCTGTCCTACATGATTTAAAGTCTGTCATTACAGTGTTATGTGGTTGAGAAAACTCTCAACTGTAGGGCTATCTGCAGACTGGCCAGAGTTTGGAGTCCTACATGTGGAAGTGTTACTCACACATGTTCTGTCTTTATAAATGCAGTAGCATACTCTGATGATTGCAATCAGTAAATGGTAACATCCATGTGTGTTACTGACTTCATATCCCTCAGAAGAGATATGTCACAACAAACCCTGTTACACCAACAATTTTCTCAGTTTATCACAGCAATATGTCAATATTGGTCCTGTGTTTGTGCCTCTGTCCCCCAAGTCTGTCACCCTTTGTCCATATGTCATGCAGTAAGAGGTGGATATGTACAGTATATCATTATTTACTGACATCATTCCTAATAACAAGCCAGTGATATATCAGACTGCTAGACATGTTATGTATAGTAGGCCTTATATTTGAGGACAAAACCTGGACATTCTATTGTAGTCTGTACAGTAGTGAGGTCTGTGGACTTATGGTGATTGTTGACTGAGTACTAGTATTGTGTAGCAGTGTATTGTGAATATGTTACTTGGCCTGTGTACAGACTGTGGTAGATGTCAGTGTTCTTGGTCCTTTTCTATCTGACATTGCACGCTGCTCCAGTTTCTGGTACCAATTCAGCATATATGTTTGTAGGGCCAGACTGAGACATGTCCCATACCACAATCAGGCATCAGACTACACTGTGAATTGGGCCAGTATATGTAGGGTTAGTGTGTGAATGGCAAATATGAGGATGGTTTTGTTCACACAGTCCATATACTGTACTATTAATTAGGCTTACCATAATGTGATTGTGACTGTGTTGAGATTGGTTGTAGGTATGCACTTTAACACTGGTATCTGTTACTCTGTGCTGTTACATGCCTGCAGTGCCTGCTATATTTGCAAATACATGTGTATTCCCCCATAGGAAACTTGGGTCAGTGTTGTGGCAGACTGCCTGTAGTTTACACAGTGCTTTGTGACATGCCTAGCAGCTCAATGTATTTACCTAGTGTGATGTTATGTCCAGTTATTTGTCAGATGTACTGTTGCCTGGCCCCCGTATGTGTTGTGTATTTCTGTAAAAGCAGTGGAATGCTGTGAAGATGTATGTCACTAACTAGTGGGAAGTATGTGGGCTTGGGACCTCTGCTCCTCCAGTTAATATGTGTTAGGACAGACAGGAGGGTGTGACTGCATCAACTGTGTGAGCCTATCTATTCGAACATTTGTGTGATATCCCCATTTTCATGGCTGTAAACATCCCCTTTGCCAGGCTTGGTCCACACATCTTGCACTAAGGAGTTCTGTGTATATCTCTGGACAGACCAGATTGTGTCAGACTGCCCACGTTTATTGGTCATATTTCTGCTGTATTCCACAGGATAATTACTGTGATTTGTGTGGTACTTCATTATGATGATTTTATGATGTCTATCAGTAAATGATGTCGTACATGTCAGTATCAGAAGTGACTTCCTACACAACATATCTGTTGACACAACCCCTGTTACTGTAGCAACATTCGATATTTATACCTGCATTACTTACATTACATTCCCTTGCACTAAGAGGCTGTGACTTATGGTGCTAAGGTATGACTCAACTACATGCTATGGGCATGTGTTATATATACATATATATATATATATATATATATATATATATATATATATATATATATAAATATATATAAATATATATATATATATATATATATATATGTGTGTGTATATACATATATATATATATATATATATATATATATATATATATATATATATATATATACATAAAATATACACATGGGTGGCCATGGTGGTGCAGTGGTTAGTATTTTCGCCTCACAGCAAGAGGTTCTCTGGTTCGATCTTTGGCTGGGGTGCCTTCTGTGCGGAGTCTGCATGTCATCCCTGTGGTCGCGTGGGTTTCCTCCAGGTGCTTCGGTTTCCTCCCACATCCCAAAGACATGCTGCAGGTGGATTGGACACTCTAAATTGGCCCAAGGTGTGAGTGCGTGTGTGTGTGTGCCTTCTGTGAAAGGTTGGGCACCGGGCTGGCAACTTGACACTGTAAAACTCCACTGCCAATCATGAGCGGACAGGTGATCTGCTGTGGCGACCCCTAACCGGGAAAAGCCAAGAGAAGAAGAAGATATATATAATATACATATACATATATATATATATATATATATATATATATATATATATATATATATATATATATATATAAATATATGTGTGTATGTACATGTATACATATATCTACATATGTAGATATACATATGTATCTATATATATATATATATATATATATATATATATATATATATATATATATATATATATATATACATATACTTATGTGTTAACATGCGTGCTGTATATACCTTCCCAGATGTATCACACCATATTTGTCTGATGTGTGAATATTTGGATATAAAAACATGACTGATTTAACACTGTTTTCACTTACAAGTACTAAATTGTAGTAGTCAAAGCAGTTGTTCATGTCTATTCAGTATGTGTACTGAATGATATATTTGAAAAAACAACAGACATTTTCACAGTTTTGATGGCTTAGTGGTTAACTGCTGTGACTGTAGTGCACAGGGTCCTGGGTTCAAGAACTGCAAGGCAGAACAAGGACTGTTGGACTGGATGAGTGCTTAAGGCAGTTTTGAGTGGATTTGCATTGGTTTGTGCAACAGTAAGTGGTGCTAACGTACGGTTAAACAAATAGGTGCTTGCACCATGTCAACTTCATTTACCAGTGTGCAAATCTGCTTAGTATTTACATTTAAGCAATGCTTACACCTGCTAAGTAACCCATTATCACATTCCAGTCTGATAAAATAGCAGGGTAATAACATCTTTAATAAGTATATTTAATCCCATGTACATAACATGTTCTATGTGCTGTCATTACAGTAGCAATGGGTGTGAGTATACTGTATGGGACACCTGAGTATGCATGTCTTGTATAACAGTCTTTTCTCTTTGTATGTGTTTCATACATGGATAGTATCCCAGGTTATATGCAGCCACACTTGCATGTACTGTATCAATACATTACCACTTTTAACAGTGCTTTTCCAAGTAAGAGTAGATTGTAAATTGTAATACTAGAACAATGCACCTCTGCATGCAAAGCTGGACTCTGAGTACTGACTGTTGTGTTCTTGGTGTGTGAGCTGTATGCTATTAAGTATCTCCTACTGGATATTGATCTGATATGTGGATATTAACTGTAGACTACTATGTGTTTAGGACATGTCATTGAGGGCTGCTGCCATGTAGAAATGGCATACTTAGTGTCAGACATCTATCTGTCAAAACATTCATCCTAATGCATAACCTGTTGGTTAGCTGATTTCTGTCTGTCATCTGTACAGATGTGCATATGTCAGGTATCCATCTTGACTGCTTACAGGCAATCTATGATTTACTGACACTGACAGGTCTGCCCAGCTGTGTTATGAATGCCACAGCTAGGAAAGCCCACCCTGTATGCACCACATGCCATGGATACCTCAACCAGTCTACCACAGTCAACAGAACATGTTTGGGTACAGGTCTCTAACCCAGACACTGGCCATGTTATGTAATATATGTTGCATACATGTCAATTGGAGCACCTCACTGGCCCTCTGCAATAGAAAACCAGATGATTGAATGTTAAATTTAACTGCCACCCTGGGGATCCCTCAAGTATCATTGGTTGATAGATGGCCTGCTGACAAATGTCAAGTGGCATGATACCAATGTACCCACATGCCCTACTCTACTCATCTCTCCATGGACATTAGCCTGATACACACATAGGAACACCTGCACCGATGGACCCAGTACTGACAAATGTGCCAGTGTGCATTACTGAGAATACCCTGAGGGCCTTCTCACCCACTACACCCCCCATTGCCATACTTAGAAATGGCTGCTGCTGTAATAGAAGTTAAAAGTATCTTGTTACACTCTTCACTTTATGGGCTACATGGAGCTTGCAGTACCAGCATAATACTGGTTTACAAATGGATATATAGGAGTGGGTTACCCTATGAGTCCTGGCAAGTGTGTGTATGTGCATGAGTGTGCAAATTTGTAGGAGAAATCATTCTGAGACCACATTCTCCAAATACAATAAATCTTGCCTTATATTACAATGGATAGTGATATTGCTGACATTAGGACAGCCATGACAAAATTTCAACCTACCATCCCTGTTGCATGTGCAATAAATGCATATCCCTGCAGTAGCACTGATTAGATAGAAAAAAGGGTTGTATTGCAGTCCTGGTCAATGTGTGATTGTGGATATGTCAGAGCATTATCATGGGTTTCAGTGAGTACAATATCCAATGTGGGTTGTGGGTGCTGGGTATACTGTCTTTATACCATGGTACCCCCAGTACATGTTCCAAGGTCCACTGTATGAGGACCACTGTCACCATAACCATACAGGTATGTGATTACACTATCCAGCCCAATGATGCATGTGCTGTGTGCAAATTCTCTGTAACAGAATGGACTCACTGACAAGGTAGTTAGCACTGCTAAGCCCAGGTCTGTCAGATGTGTCTGTGACTATATGTGTTTGTCAATGTGTATATGACAGTATATCATACTATGCATTGTTCATTAACAACCAGTACATCCCCCATTACCATACTGTACAAGGACTGTTGATGTTCTTCACTTAACAAGAAACTCTGGACACCCTAAAAGCTCTGTGGTGTGTGCAATGAAAGCCAAACACATTAGTAGCAAAAAGTACCTAGGTAGGGGTTCTACTCTCAGTGTTGCCAAGTAAGTGTATGTGTATGTGAAGGGATCTACTTCAGTTTGCAGAAAATACATGTCCCAGGAGATAATTTGTCCAAGAACTAACTGGCTAAAGGTAACATTTCAAAGCAATCATCTTGTGGAAATACATTCATGCAAAACTAATAGTAGATGTGTACATACCCTCTTCCCCACTGTACCATTGTACAGCGATACAGGAGTTGGTAAAAATACATGGGTATGATCGTTGTGGCCACAGCCAGCCCACAATGGGATTATTGTTGGGGTACCACCCCCCCCTTAGTGTGCTGTTATACTGTACAGTTTCTGTTAACAGGTTAAGTAGTTGTTAATCACACTATGTGTGGCTCTACGCCACCCCACACCCTCCAAAGTGGGAGGCTGAGCCACCCATATCAGCACACCTATGTTGACCAACTCCAGGTTTGCACTACACTGGGGAAGAGGACATATACCCTGCTAGTACCATTGTCAATGACATTAAACTGGTGCACTGATTATTTCCTGATGTGATGTTTTGGCAATTTGGTCTGGGTGGAATTACATAGGCCAAAATGAGTTCACTGCAAAATAAAGTACATCCATGTGAACAGTATTCTCTGTGTATTGCATCAACACCAAAGCCTGTGAGTGAGTGTGTGTGTGTGTGTGTGTGTGTGTGTGTGTGTGTGTGTGTGTGTGTGTGTGTGTGTTATTCATGGACATTCGATGTGTGCCATACAGAACACTTACAATTGTCCACTGTAGAAGCGCTGCTGACATTAGCCACCATGCACTCACCGGTATACGCACCTCACACCTATCAGCCATGTGGCACATGCAGTAACTGTTATACAGACCTGTTACCTGTGTTCAGCTGTACCTGGAATATGGCACAGTCAATGTGTCACCACAGTGCAACACCCCTTGTAGGACAGGACAGCAGGCCAACATCCTGCTGACATATAGACACCTAGAACACAAACAGGATACATTATGGAGACCACAAATGATCAGTGTTAATAACAGCTATAATGCATCATGGCTGGACAGCTACACACCCTTGCATGAAAGGATTAATCATTCCAGCTTTAAACATGTTCGACAGCATTACATTGCTAAACCATAGGACATTCACCCTGTGCATCAGAACTATATCAGCATGTCCCTGCATCGATGGTATGGATGACAGGGATGTGGCAAAGTTATCATCATATGCACAGGGTGTTTTGGCAGGTTTGCCAGAGGCCTAGGCTGATCTGTTTGGTTGATATCATGTGTGTGGTTTATGGGGTTCATTATTAAATGGGCCATGCAGATGAGGTGTGTGTAAGTATGGAGGTGCCCTAGCTGTGTTGGTGAAGTGTGTGTGTATGTATGCACACATATCTGTCATGTGAATGCCCTATACATGGGTTTGTTGGACAGCTGCAGACTGTACATGGCAGGGTGTACAGTTCACTGTCTCTGGCCATGGACATGGGAACTATGCCTGCCAGGGGTTTCACGGGCACTACCAGGCAGAAGCCCACATATGTTATGCTCCCCTGATGATGACAATTGTCTACTGGATCTTTATCCCTGTTTGGACTGGCCAGGACCATGTGCACATGGCCTGCTGCATTGTGGTGTGGACAGTACTCCCCTGTAGTGCTGTTTCTAGTACTGCCACTACGAGAGTGGCCTTGAGTTGTTGCACACCCACGTAGACCTCCACCTGTTGGTGTTACTGATCTATGTTCATGTGGCCACCACCCTACTCCCATGACATGCTCTACCACAGACACCACAAGGTCAAGGATTCCCACTATTTCACCCAACCATCTATCCAGATCCTCTGCAAAATAACTGTGAGCATCTTGAAGATTACAGATGTTATCAAGTACAGCAGAATGAGTAGCTCTCTGGAGTGTCTGACTCTGGTGTAACATTCCATATGTGTGTGTGCCTCCATGATGGCCCAAAACATGTGTCTCATGACACCTGCTGTGGCACTACTGCCAGTGGCATGATGGCCAGCAGCCTTCCTATGAGCACTCCTCTATATCTGACTGTGTGGTACCTTGCCTGTCATATGGCTATGGCTGCTATGTACAGACATACTTGCTATAGTCCCCACACTGTCCTGTCCCATGCCACCACCTGCCAACTGTCCCTCATCTATGGCCACTGGTGATGGGGTATGTATGGGCAATGAGACTGTGTGTGGGGATGGGGTGGATAAAAGTGGGATGTCAACTGATGGCACAGCTTCAGCCCCTGACAACACTGCCTGTGCCTCACCATGCCTATCATCATTGTCAGAGTCTGTATGGACACTAACATCAGTTTGCCTGCAGGAGGGACCCTACACACCTTGCCACCTGTGAGGGGCAGACAAAAATGTAATTTAAGACCTGTACATTATGGTTTACCTCTGCACACACACTCACACACACACACACACACACACACACACACACACACACACACACACATGTACACTTACAGGTGAGGTGGCACAAAGATATTAGAAAGACCTCTCATTACCCAACAGCCAAAATGCATGACATATGACACTCAACAGCATGCATTGCAGCTATACTCAATCCTAGTTACCAACATCATACATCTCTGTGATGCATGAGTTGTGTTAGTAGGTGATGCCCCTTCCCCTGGAACACACTGCTCCCATGTACACAGTATTGCTGTGCAGCTGTACAGCACACTGGCGTGTATTGCGCACCATACCTCATGAGTGTACACACCATTGCTGAATGTGTATATGTGTGGCAGTTATGTTTACTCTGCTGCTCACAGCCCCTATGTGTTTATCTGACACATACCTGGGATGATATGAGGACAGATAGCAGTAGTTAATGCCTGACCTCTGATTTGCAGATATCATCATCAGCAGTGCATGTATGAGCAATAAAATCTGATTACCTGACAACATTCAAAGTTTAATGTGGATATGAGGAGTGTACACACCGTTGTTGACATGCCAGCCTCTTCTATGGTATGTATTCCCTGAATCTGGGAATCTTGAGGCAATGTTACAACTGCCTCATGTACACAGACAACCCTCTCCTCCTCCCAACAAATTCCAACACATGTGAGAGATGCAACCATATAGCCAAACTGGAGGCTAAGCTCTCTCAACTCAGTACTGGCGTAACCAGTCAGGAGGAAAAGGAAACCACACTCACTACAATTCCAGTCTCACATAGACCTACCACGACAGCAAACCAAACATATAAACACACAAAAATATACTCAGAGGCTCTAAATACAAATCTGCCTAAGCAGCAGAGACCTCCAAAGCAGACACCCAAACAATCGCTACCCCAAAACAAAACACGTGCAACACATAGCTCACAAAGCCAGTGTGCCGAACAGTCACAGCCGTTAAGGGTAAACAACACACCTGATACACTTGTAATAGGTGACTCTATCATCAGGCACACTGACGTCCCACTCACCAGGCTGAACAAGGAGAAGGTCACGGTGAGCTGCCTGTCGGGCGCTAGGATCCACCACATAAAACAAGCACTCAGGTCACTCCAAGGCAAGTACAAATATGACTTAGTCATTGTCCACGATGGTGTGAATGACCTGAGACGTACCTCCCTGGACTACATGAAAAGAGACATAGAGGAGCTCTCTGAGCATGTAGCCCAGGCTGGTATGACCCTGACCTTGAGTAGCATCTTACCCTCACCAAGAATAATGCCACAATATGAAGACAAGATGATCAATTTCAACAATTGGCTTAAGTATTGGTGTCATTCAAAGGGGATCCAATGCCTGTCAGCCTGGGATCACATGCTCGACAAGCCACGATGCTTCGCTAGGGACGGCTTGCACCTATCACCCCTGGGCTTTCGGATATTGGCAAAAGGCTCTTGCTATCCCGATAGTGCCTTTTTTAGGCAAGGCTCAAAAGACAAACCCACCTCCATAGGTATCACAAGGGATAAGAAACTAAGAGTAGTGCTACTCAACACCAGAAGTCTAAACATCAAGATGCATGCACTCAAAACTCTCCTTAGCATGGAGAACATCGATATCTTTGCAGTAACAGAAACCTGGTTCAAGGCTCCCAAGAGCACCCCAGCACTACCAGGTTATACCTCATACCATGCTTTTTGGCCCCAAAACTTGGACTGAACCACAAAAGGAGGGGGAGTATCAATATTCGTCAAAGATACCCACACCTCCAGGTTGGTGGCACAGCACGAAGCATCAGAGACTATCCATGTGCAACTAACAGTGGGTAAAACTGCCTTCCAGTTTATAGCCTGCTACAGACCACCCTCCCAAACCCAGGAACTCCACTCGGTCTTCCTGAGAACGCTGGAAAATATGAAGGTCTCTCCAAACACCATTATATTGGGCGACTTCAACTACCCAAACATAGACTGGGAGCATTACTCTAGCTCCAACACCCTAGCCCAAAGGTTCCTAGAATTTATAAACTCAAATGCTATGGAACAACTTGTTACCACTCCCACAAGAGGGGAAAACATACTGGACCTGATCATCACCAACATGGGGACTCTATGCTACAGACCAGAAGTGTATCCCTCACTGGTAAGATCAGACCATAAACTAATCTCACTGGATATTCACATCCCAACCCCTCAGATGCTCAGGTAAGAGCCGCCCTCTCCAAAGGGCACAGCGAAAAACTTCTCTAAAGCAAATTTCACACTCCTCAAAACCGAGGTGGAATCCTTCAAAGCCCCTGGGCCTGTGGAAAATACGGCCCAGACCACAGAATCCTTTATAAACGCATTCTATGAACACCTTCTGGAATGCATAGATCATGCAATCCCAAATAAAACCAAGACCCAATCCTCCAAAGGCAGACGTCCTGTCTGGTGGATCCCAGCCATAAACAAACTATACAACAGAAGGAGGAAGCTACTACATGATAGAGCAAAATCCCAAAAAGGGAAGGCATCTCTGATCAGTATTAGCAAAAAACTACGGGCACTCATAAAATCGGCTAAGGCCAGCTTTGACAGAAAAATTGCACAGGACACTAAGGATAATCACAACGCTTTCTTTAGTTATGTTAGGAACCTGGGTGGGAATTCCCAGATATGCTCAGAATTAGTCCAAAATGACAAAAAATACACCGAACCCACAGACATTGCCAACATCCTAGCTGACAGGTTCAGTGCAAACTTCTCCCCTCCCTCCCCACCAAAAGGGCAAATATCTATCCCAGCAGAGTGCTGCCCCCCTGACATCTCAGATGCTCAGGTAAGAGCCGCCCTCTCCAAAGCAAAAAACACAGCATCAATGGGACCAGATGGTGTCCCGGGCTGCGTCCTACATGAACTCCAAGAAGAGCTAAACCCAAACATAAAACTACTGCTCAATCTCAGCCTTACTACAGGATATGTACCCAAAGAGTGGCATACAGCAACGGTGGTCCCTCTCCACAAAGGTGGTGCCTCAATGGATCCTGGAAACTATCGCCCCATAAGCCTGACTAGCTTGGTCTGCAAAGCTATGGAAGGGATCATCATGGACATTATAAATAAAGATATTGGGGACCTACAGACACTGGATCCTACCCAGTTCGGCTTTGTTAAGGGCAGATCCTGCCTCTTAAACCTGGTCAATTTCTTTGAAACAGTCAACAAGGCCATTGATGAGGGGAAGGTGGTCCACACAGCCTACCTGGACCTCGCAAAAGCCTTCGATACAATACCCCACTCGGGCATTATAGATAAGCTCACCAGCTTAAATATAAACCCCTATGTCACTAGATGGGTTGCAGACTGGCTCAAGGACAGAACCCACATGGTTAGAATTGCTGGAGCCAAGTCAGACTCCAAACCAGTAACAAGTGACATCAGACAAGGCTCAGTCCTGGGACCTCTCTTGTTGGGTATATATTTCTCAGAGGTACAGGCCAACACAGAAGGACTGTGGCTGACCAAGTTCACAGATGACTGCAAACTGGGCACCATAATTGACTCTCCAGCCGACACAAGCATCCTCCAAAAGGGCCTCATAGAAACAGACAACTGGTGCCAGAGCCATGGCCTCAAGCTAAATGCCAAAAAGTGTATAGTCATCCCCTTTGGCAAAAACAAAGTGCCCACAAATTACCACATAAGTGGTAATCCATTAAGTACGGAAGAAGTAATTAGGGACCTGGGGACCCAAGTTGATAGCAATCTCTCATTTGACAACCATGTGGCCAAAGTGGTTAGAAAAACATTTTATATAGCCCACCTAATTATGAAGGGATTTACATCTAGATCAGGGGAGGTCATCGTGCCTCTTTACTCATCCCTCATCAGGCCCATAATTGAGTACAATGCCCCTTTTGGGATGTACCTTACCGGACACCTGCAGCAACTGGAAAGACCCCAAAAGTACCTCACCAAGAGGATCAAAGGGCTCAAACAGATGCCATATGCTGCCCGGTTAAAGAAACTCTAGCTCTACTCGGTGACATACCACCTGCTCAGAGGCGATCTGTGCCTGACGTATAAAGCCATGTCCAACCCGGAATTAATGGACATGCTGCACCTCAGAAAATCCAAATTCCATCGAGCTACGCGATCGAGAGACTTGAACCTCAGCACTGAAATAAATAGGACATGCTGGAGGGACAGATTCATAACCCAGAGGCTCCCTTCACTCTGGAATAAAATCCCAGTCCAGGTTAGGCAGAGTCCCTCGTTGACTCTCTTCAAGAGGAATCTTGATGAGTGGATGGGGGATCGTAGGTTTACCCTGGGTATCACTTCTGTGTCACTGTTAGACAGAGGCACAGTATACTAACCTCGAAAAAGGGCATAGCAAAATTAATTTAAAATGGGTGGCGAAAGCCAAACACACTCTGGCTAGGCTTATAAATGCCCTAGGGCAGATAGCCTAGTATGAACCTATGAACCTATGAACCTATATGTTAATATTACACAAACCTGATATGTGACATATGACCTGTGCAATCCAATGCAGTATCAAACAAATGTGTTATTCGTGCAGATGCTGAATGAGATGCATACAATATGTGGGTTGCGTAAGTGTGCATACCCTTAACACAATGGTTTGTTGCAGCACCTGTTAAGTGAACTACAGCAGTCACTATTCCTAGCAGGGGTATACTGGCATGGTCCATCTTCACTTGCAATTATTTGGTCACTCCGCCCTACAAATGTCCCCCAACTCTGCCAAATTGGAAGATCAGCTCATGTGCACAGCTCTTGGAGGTCACATAGTGGCTTCACTATTGCTGTGGAGTCAGGGTTATGTCTGACACAATTCAGGACCTTTACTGTGTTCAGATACAGCCATCCTTAGTGAACTTTGGAAGTATGCTTCAGTTCACTGTTGTGTTTCAGGATGACACCCCTCTCTATCCTCAGCCTTATTGCAGATGTTTGGCAACTATGGGCCACACATGACTGTTATTTTGCAGTGTTCCAAATTCTGAACACCATGTCTACTGGCCTAGTTCCTGCAAATGAACAGCAAACCTAAAGGTGTACACTGGCACAAGCAAGGTAAAAATGGGAGTGGTGGCCCCAAGGTGGAGTGAGGTGTTTCTTATGCACCACATGTATTTCTATGAATACTGTCTGTAGGTTTCAGCCTTGGTCTTATAACACCATTACATATTGCAACACATGCCTTTGGGAGACTTGATGTTATGCATATGCTATCTGTAGAGAACCCTGGATGATGTTCCCTGTGGAACAACTCTTCTGTCTAATTACCCTAACTCATAGGCCACACTTATGCAGATTCCAGGTGATTGCTGACGCAGGTACTGCACAGTCAGTACCTGCTAGACATTCCTGCAAGTCCCTCAGTGTTGCTGCATGTTTCTGGGCAGCCTCCATGATCAGTTTGCAACATGTGTTGCCCTCTGTTTTGGATGGGCATCTATTTATTTTCTACATAATGTTGTCCCATACTTTATACACACATACATGACTGTCTGCACTGTTTGCCATGGTATATGCAATGATGAAGTAAGGCTACTTTTCCCACTTCTGAGTGCTACCTTTCAGATATGGAATCCATTTCATGGTTTGTAAGATGTGTGCAAGCCATGGCTGCCTCTGTTGCAGGTGAGTGGGCAAATGTTATGGGCATACTTCTTGGACAGCAGACCATTACTTGGTGTGACATTGAGGCCCTGTACTTGATGGAAGGTCTGTACTCAAGAAGAGTGAATGCTGTCAGTACCTCACAAGCTGCTTCCACAATATGGTATTTGGAGTGTGTGCAAACATATGCTTCCAGTGTATGTTAAGGTATGTATTCCCCATATTTGTTGTCCTAACATAGGTTTCCATATTACACACTCATTGCTCATGTTAGGATCACATTACAGGTTGTAAAAGGTGTGGAATGTGGTATTGTGATTTGTCGTTGTTTAGATCACGAACAGTTGCCGTTGTAATAGTGGTGTATACACTGTTGTAGCCAATGCATAAGGGTAATGTTTCAGACATCCCTACTGTAGGCCATTTGTCCCACCATTATTATCATCTCTCTCCACACATCTTGCACTGACAGGTCATTAGGTATACTGCAGAACTCTTACATACCCTTCAGATATACCACCATGGTTACCATTGTGATGCAGTGCAGTTAACAGCAACAATAAGTGAACATGTACAGCATGCATTATGGGTAGGTGTGTTACAGGTGTGCATGGCCATAACATGGCCGGTGTATTGGCAAACCTGATCAAAACAACTCCATACTCACCAGCTACAGGCTGCTGACCCAGTTGTATGCCAGAGGGACCTAAATAGTTGTGTGAGAGACATAATGTCAGTAGCCACACCTGTGGCATTGGTGCAGGGTTGGAGCAGCATTTCAGCACATCAACAGTACAAACCCACAATACTAGAGATTATACACATCTGTTCATTACTACACTGCAGCAACATACTATCTTCTCTGACATATGCATGTTGATACTTTACAGATGAAAATGGCTAAGTAACAGTGGTCTACTAGTGTGCCCTGGGGCCTTACCTGCATGTTCCTCGTCTATTGTGTGGGTGGTACCCACCTCCACAATGCTGTCTTCAGCTTGCTGGCTTGGCTGGTGGGTGGGTGCCCCATGGCTGGAAAGGAGCTCCTCAGCATGCATCAGTGGGGTCTGGATGGCATGACCCCCACCTGTGGCTAGCTAGTCCCTCCTAACTGCAGTGGCATGCTGACGGGAGTGGAGGATCAGATCCATGCAGTGATGCTGCACCTGCTCATAATTGTGGTTGTGCAGGCTGACATCATTTACCCTGTGGACCAGCTTGTTCCACAGATCGGTCCTCTCCTGCAGATCCTGGGCCCTGCGGTCAAAGAGGATGGCATGATGGACTATAAGGAACTTGATTATAGCATCATTTTCCAGGGGTGTGTATGTGGGCAGCCATTCTCGGGACATTGTACCCGGAAGACATAAACAAGAAAAAAGGTCAGGGACCTCATACAGTTGTCCACATGCACATCAACAGTGGGTGTTACCTGCAAATAATCCAGATTATACCATAACACTGTAAGCTAATACGGCGTGTACATCTTGCATTACACTCCTGGCCTTGACCTGTCCAGTTCCTCCAATGTTGGACACTTAATGGCATAATCCACTACACACAATTCATTTCTGTGTAGAGGGATGTCAGTGGCCATCTTTCATGTGGATGGTGTGTAGATGGTGGTGTGAGTGTGTTCGACTGTAGTGTGTGATGGGACTGTGAGCACATGCCTGTGTTAATGTAGGAGGCAAACTTTTATGTTCTCATGCCCCATGGTGACTTGCTGTTGTTGCCATCAGTTGGCATTATGTCCATGCTCACCACTGATGTGGGCAGGAGTGTGGGTGATGTGCATATCCCCCTGAACTACTGTTGTGGATAGGGTGTCACTGTTCCCACCTATCCTGTCTGATGCAGGTTGTCTGTATCCATGGCATTTGTGTAGGAGGTGTGTTTTACCCCCAGTACAGGTTGACTTGTGTTACTGGCTCTAAGACTGCGTACATATGTGTAGAGATGGTTGCAACTGGCCTTGCTGGTTTGCACATGTCTGATTTCTAGTCATAGTCAGCCTTACAGGAGGTGACCTGTGAACCTACACACTTGCTCAGATAGAGGTGCACTTGCTTCCAAGTTGTGGTCTGCACCTATGTGTCCCTGTGCAGCCACTATAGCAAGCTATTATGTGCTTTGTGTCTTGGTGGTGTCCACCAAGGGGGATTACTCTATCGTTGGTGGAGGATGGTTGTACAGGTAAGGTACTGCTGATTCCATACAGCTACAGTGGATATGAAGTGTACACACCCCTGCTACAATATATGGTACTTGTGCAATTGGAACATGACCCCACAAAAGCACATGTCAACACAATTCCCACCTGTAATGTGTCCTATAGCCTGCTCAGTTCAATAGGGAACATAACAACCTATCCTGTGGAAACATATAGGTTCATAGGTTCATAGGTGTGTTCTAAGCTAAAGGCCCTGGAGCCTTTACAAGCCTAACCCATGGGATTACCCTGGCATCATGCCACCTGACCTTAGTTCCCAGTGCATTTGTCGAGTAAAGCCACTGGAGTGATCCCTGTGGTAAATTTCCTATCCACTCATCAAGATTTCTCTTGAAGAGGGCCAGTGAGGAGCTTTGCTTGACATATATGGGAAGTCTATTCCATAGCATGGGCAGTCTCTAGGTTATGAACCTAGCCCTCCAGCATATGGGAAACAATACTCAGTACAGTAAGCCAGTTGAATGTGTGTGCACATGTTATGTAAACACCTGCTGAGATGATTACAACATCCAGTTGTCTTGGTTTGTACTCTAACGTCATATCACATCTTCACTTGGCAGTGGTTGCTCACCTTCCATGAAACAGCTTTGTTTTTTTTTTTAATAGAATTTTACAGGTTATGGGTCACATTTGAGGTGAGAAATGTTTTGACATGACTTCCTGTGGTCTCATTGGCATAAAGCACACATACCTGGCATTCCAACAGGGATGTGTACACTTTGATATCCAGTGTATATGTGTGTTGATATAGCTGTTAGTGGTAGGCATGGAAAGTGGGTCATAACACAGTTGTACACTTCTCTGATAACTATGTGATAAACATACCTACTGTAGTATCCATATCAGTGTCATGGCAATGCAACAATCAGTAACAGTACACATTTTATTTTGTTATATGCAGTGACAGTGTGGGCATTGTCCCTTTACCTTTCCAGTAAGGAAGACATCCTTCCTGTGTGTGTGGGCAGTGGTGTTACACACAGCAGGTAGCTATACTTCTTATAACAGGGCTTGTGCACACAGTCCAACTACATGTTCCGGACCTAGGGACAGTGTGTGAGTATTACTGTTATATGCATTGAATATGGCTAGTTTTACAGGGTTTGTGTGTACATGCTAGTTTTGCATGGAATGCATTCTGTTTGCACAGCTCTCAACTGTGGGTCTATCCACATGATAGCCAGAAGATTGGCTGTTATGTTTTGTCTGTTCCCCACACAGGACTTATCCCTGACATATAAGTGGCATTCTCTCCGTTGATTGCTCTCAGTGCATGGCAACATCCATTTGTGTTTCTGACTTCATATTCCTGAGTAAGGGTATGTTGCAAACAACCCTGTAACACCAGTAACTTTCACAGTGTATAACAGCAATATTTCAAATATGCCCCTGTGTTTCAGCCTCTGTCCTCCACCTATATACCAGGCTTTGTCCAGATGTCATGCAGTGGAAGGTTGATAGTTAACGGTCTATCATTTAGTGCTGATATTCCTGCTATCATTCCAGTCATGTTGTGGACTCCCACACAAGTTGTGGAGTAGGGTCCATATATATGAGGGCTACAGCTGGACAAAGAATGTGTGACCCTGTACAGTCTGGAGGTCAGTGTATGGAGCACACTGTTATATGCCCTTGTAAGACATTTTATGGGGGAGGAGTATTAAATGTTTTTAACCTAGGCTGTTACAACATGTGAGGGATATCAGTAATAAGAAACATTAAGGTATATGGCTGTACATTTTCATATATTTCACCATGGGAATAGTGGTGGGCTAGATCTTATTGTTTTGCCACAGTTCTGTTTGTCAGTGTGACAGTGACATTTTAAGTTAAGCATTGTTATGTAACAGATACATTTACATTGTGACAATTGATACTTTTCCCTCTAGGGGTTGAGTGCAGAGTGTAATTAAAAGCTGTTGAACTACATCTGTAATTAAATGTTAATTGAGTCTCAACTTCAAGGCAACTGTGTTTTCACCATATCTCCCAACCATCCCGAATTACTCGGTTTTTACCGAGTTTTGGGGTCCAAATGAAGGGGCGCCACAATTCCCGAGTGGCACCCCTTCATTTCCGATTTTTTTCCTTTTGTTTTTGATTTTCGCACTGTCAGAGCTGACATCATCGCATGCATGATGATGTCAGCTCCATCAGGGCTACCAGCCAGCCGGAATTGAGCTTAAGGAGCTCACAGTATTTCCGGCTGGTCAGCTGCAAATGTGTGCGGGAACAAACAGCAGCAGCAGTTAACGGCTGCAAATGTGAGCATGTTTGGTAATGGTAATGAATTTATCATGTGAGCAAGAACACACGGCAGCAGTTAATGGATCTATCTGTGCAAGCGTTGTGTTTGGATTTATCGGTGGCAGCAGTTAATGGATTTTATCAGCAGCAGTTCGGGGAATCGCCACTCAAGTAAGGAATGAGGTGTGTGTGTGTGTGTGTGTGTGTGTGTGTGTGTGTGTGTGTGTGTGTGTGTGTGTGTGTGTGTGTGTGTAATGACTAGTGCACTTAGTGGGCATAGCAGTGGAGGGTGAAAATGTAATCAGTCTTTCTGACACTTTTGACATGTATGAGATGTGTTTTGTGACTGTTAATTAGGGGCTACCTGAATTTGTGTCCGATTATCTGTCATCTTTTGTACCTTTCTGTTTCACTTATTTGTTTTTCTAGTCTATTGCAGTTTAACAATGTGTAAGTTAATAGTAAGCTCTGGGATGAAGGCATGGTTCTAGTTATAAGCATGTGATCAGAGTTACAGAAAACACGGACATACCAGTGAATGTTAGATCTGGATTCCCATTCCCCAGCTATTTATGTCCATCTCATACACATTTATTCTTTCATTCTGAGAAGTGAAAGATTGTGTGTGACTGTTGTAATGACAGTTGCTGGGAAAGGGAAGGAAAAAAGAGCGTCCTGTCTTGCTCAGTCTTCAGTAAAAAGGACTGAGTGGTTCTGTTTATGGTTTGTGGAAAACATGATGGAAATGTTATCTAGTTGGGGCAAACAAAACCTGCATTATTTGATTTTTAAGGTAGCTGCACATACTGAGAGGTGCAATTGCAGAGTAACAAACAGTGCAAAATAACATTCATGGAAAGAATTTAAAAATACTGTTTCCACTAACTTAGAAGTGTAGTATACTCTTGATGTTCGCTTGACAGCAGATGTTATAGGGTATCCTTACTGTACTGTATTCTGTATGAAGATACGCTGACACAAGATGCTGAGGTTGTAAGTATATGAACAGTAGTATGAACCTCATGTGTTAACTTTTATTAAATGTTAACAGTCACAGCAATGGATTGTGTTTTTTTTTATTTCACATACTAGTCAAATTATTACACATCTTACCTGCTTTATCAGAGTTTAGTTCCTCTTTCACAGAGTCATTTTGTTTTTAATTGGCATCTATCGCTAACAGCTTTTACTTGTATCATCTGCTTGCTCTTTAGTTCATCTCTCATCAGTTTTTGTTCCAGACATTTTTTTTTCTTTTGGTAGTCATCTGGCATATTTCTTTCTTTATTTTATGTATTTTTGTTTGTTCATCAGAGTAGAAGACCGGTCTGTAGGGACCATTTTTTGGTTCAACCAGCTGATACAAAAAGGTATTCTCTGTGTAAAACAAATAATAGGATTAACTGTACATGAATGTGACTCTCAGTCGTACCATGTTTATCTGTCCCAAAGTCTCACTACAGCTGTTTACAGTATAGAGAATACACAAGAAGAAAAGTTGTAAGGGAAGAGCTGAGTGAGGGTGAAGGAGCATTCTGGATTTGGTGGGAGGGAAAGGAGCAAGGGGGAAGAAGGATGGATATGTGAGATGTATGGGAGTGAGGAAGCAAAAAATGGAGTGTAAGGTTGAGTGGGGGCAAAGAGCAGCAGTTAATGAGACTGAGTAGGTGAACGAGGACTGGGGCTTAGATGACCTTATTTTGTGGAAGCAGTTGTAGTGTGCCTCTTTGGTTATAGTGTGCCTCTTTGAATAAAAAATATTTGAGCTCTGTGTTAAACTTTGAAAGGCCAGTGATTGATGTAATATTCATTGTGAGGGAGAGCCAAACTTTTGGAATGAGTCTGGAGTAGTATTCTGTAGAGTACAACCTTAAATTTGGAGCTTTGTGTGTGTGTGTGTGTGTGTGTGTGTGTGTGTGTGTGTGTGTGTGTGTGTGTGTGTGTGTGTGTGTGTGACAATGCCCCCATTTAATACACCTGGTGGCTAGAGGTATTCAGGCTCAAACCCTGTACCTTCGCTACAGGGTAAAAAGAGCCTAAAGTCCCTAGCCACCACCATTTGTGAGCTTTGTCCAGATTTTTTGTACTAAGAGTTGAGAGCTATGGTGAGAACTGAAGTGAGAACAGCATTTGCGGCTGTGTTGTTTGTCCAGGTTTTTTGTGCTAAGAGATGAGAGCTATGGTGAGAACTGAAGTGAAAACAGCATTTGTGGCTTTGTTGTTTGTCCAGGTATTTTGTGCTAAGAGTTGAGAGCTATGAATGTTAGACAAAGAAGAAGGACCATGTCTGCTCTTTGGATTTTACCTACAACTGCTATGATATAATGATAACTAAATTCACTAAATGATAGCAATTAAGTTTCAGTCTTTCTATTTTTCAAGAAACTGCTGATTTGGCATAGTGGTATGTTGCTCTGACTGTAGTGCATAGGGTTCTGGGTTCAAGACTTGTCAGTGAAATGCATGGTGGTAACACAACATTTTATTCTAGCAACTTTACAAAATTATACAAGCAATGTTTAAAATGTGTTCCTGGTTTTTGACCTTTTGACCCCCAAAAAATTGAAATTGAAAATAAACTCCACCAAATGTAAGCAGCCAAGCAGGCAAAAGGAAAAGCACAAACCGCCAACACACAATTAGGACTGTATTTCTCCAAGAATGAACACGTAAAGCAGTATCAAAGCAGTATCAAAAGAAGGTTTATTTAACGTACATCCACTTTAGCAACGTTTTCGTTGTTAAAACAACTTCATCAGAATAAAAGCCACCCATCATCACATTCATTTTATATACAACTGTTCAAATTAATGCAATCAAAATTTAAAGCAATACATACTTTATAAATATATGGCCCAAACCATATAAACATTAAAAATAATGAATGCTTTTTAGGGCATCGGCAATACTTTTAAATGCATTTTACTAAAATAAACATGGTTATTAAAACCAAAAATAAAAAATATATATAAATTAAACCAATGTAATTGAAAGAAACTATAAATCATAAAATACAATTTCAACAGTGCAATGTAGGAATCCATGACCTCACAATTTATCTGCCTTTAATTTTAAATATGGGGCTATAGAAATAGAATCATTAAGCCCTGGGTATTTGCTTGATTCCAGTAGAATCTGCCAACAAGTCTCCTTGTGAGATAACAATGCAGGCCAATTACCCCCCCTACTGCACTGTGGAACAGATTCCAAAACAAAAAACTTAAAAGAAGCCCCTTCACAGGTCAAAGTATGTCTGAAAAGTGCATTAGTGTTGAGTTTTCTCTGTATATCATAGGCGTGTTCATATATACGCCTCCTAAGCTGCCTCTCCGTCTTGCCAACATAAAATGCCTGGCAAGAACGGCAGGCAAGTACACCAATCCCCTAGAGTTACAGTTGTACAGACCATCTGACCACAACTTTCTGTTTCTACTTTCCAAATATAAGCTGTCCTGGTCTATTATATATTTACATTGTGGACAGCACCCACAACGAAACGTACCCTTTCTTTGCATCTTTTTTCTTTTCATCTTAGGATTATGTTCAAGAAACCTTTTAACATTAAATCCTTTCCTATAAACTACTCTACATGTCAAATCCTTAAAATTGGCCAAATCAGTAAATTCTTTAAAATCATTGAATTCCCTCTCAATGATGTACCTGATCTCTCCTGCTTGTTGACTATATTGTGTAATAAACATCTGTTCAGGGCTGGACATTCCTTGAGACCCATCTAACAAAACATCTTCAAGAGGTATCTTGGCTTTCCCCAAAATGGGGGCAAAGCGGCTAGATCTAAAATTTCTAACTTCCTCAAAAACAGAATTGATCAAGGCTATAGGGTACCCCCTTTCCAAAAAGAAGGATTTCAATTTCTCCCCTTCCATGACAAAATCATTTTCTTCTGATGTCATACGGGACACCCTTACATACTGCCCCTTCACGATAGATCTTTTTTGAAATTTGGGATGAGAACTGGCATAATGAAGGTACCCGTTGGAGAATGAGGGTTTCCTGTAAACACCGGACTTGAAACGGTCATTCATTTTACTAAGGGATACATCCAAATAATTCAGCTGTTGAGTGGTAACATTGTAAGTAAAACGTAAAAATCCCGTAGTATTGTGAAGATATGTCACAAACTCATCTATACAGTCCCGTGGTCCAACCCAAAAAATGCAGATATCATCCAGGAACCTTGAATAGTGTATCCAATGTTTGGAAAATTCACTATTGATGACAAATTTTTGTTCCCAGATGGCCAAAATCATATCTGCATAAATGGGGGCACAATTGGCCCCCATAGCTACCCCAGAAACTTGCTGGAAGTATTCTCCTGAAAAGTAGATGTAATTGTACTTCAATACTAGTTCTAATAGGTGCAACACCAGGTGGACATCATTGTTGGCTACCCCATTACACCCCCACAGAGCTTCCTCAATCCATTCAAGCCCTAAACTATGTGGTATCACAGAGAAAAGATCGACCACATCTATAGTAACAAAGAAAATATCAGGTCTAAATAGATCTGGGGTGATACTTCGAAGGAATTCCCAGGAATCCTTAAGAAGATATTCTTGCCTACCCCACAGTTGTTTCAGTTTCCAATCTAAGAATTTGGATAAATTGTGGGTTTTCGACCCCTGTGCTGCTACAATTGGACGCATAGGTGGGTCCTCCATCAACTTATGTACCTTAGGTACCCCAAAAATAACGGGTACCTTTGGGTAAGGATTTTCCAGGAAGTTGTAGATGTCTACTTCGATAATTTCTTGGTCCAAAAGGTCCTTTAGGGCTAGATCAATATTTTTATAGGAAATATGGACCTCATTCAAGGAAGCTATGGAATATTTGTTAGTATCCATCAGCAGATTGTGCATTTTGGTCTCATACATGAGCTGGTCCATAATCACTGTGCCACCCCCTTTATCAGGTTCCATGACACGGACACCTAAATTACCCCCCAATTCTTCCAGAAGATTGATCTCGACTATATTCAGATTGGAGGTGTAACTGTTCTTTCCGACCCTCCTCCGTATATTTTGCTCAATCCTGTTCTCCAGATTTTTTAACTGGGGGTGTAAAGGGGTTATCTGAACTCGATTTTTAGGTTAACTGCATGTGGTTGTGAAATGTTACCAAAATATATTGCAAATTTAATCTACGATGAAAAGTTTAACATCCAACATGGTGTTCACAAGGTTACAACCCCTACTAGGCACAAATTTAAATCCTTTGGTAAAAGGGAGAACCATGTGTCTGTGATTACCAAATCACTATAATTGTAGATATGATAATCATTGAGAGAATATTTATAATATTGGCCAATAGGAGTAACCACTATCTGCTCTACACTTCCCAATCCCCTCTGTCTCCTCTCTGCTTCCCCCTCCAACCCTTGGAAGGAGGTGCCCTCCCCTCCTGCTGGTGCATCCCCAGGTGTGGACCATGTATCTGCTGTTGGTAAGCCTGTTGTCGTAAACGCTCCGATCTCCTGGGTAAAAAATCATCCTGATAGGGTTCCTCAGAATTGCCCATAGGCGGGAGAGGTTCCAGGGGTGGAGGTGTTTCTAGAACTGCCCTGGGATAATCCCTGGGGGTTAGGGGTAACCCATACCCATTTCTGAACAAAGGGGGATTAGGGTATTGTTTGCCTTCTGCATACTCCCTTAAGTCTCTATTTAATTTCTTGTATTTACGATTTAAAACAATATTGCACTGTTGATCAATGTGTTTTCTCATCTCATAGTACTTCTGTTTTTCCCCCTCAATGGTGAAAAGTAAGTCAGTACTGATCAAATCATAATATTTAAAAATATCTTTATACAACACTTGCATATCCGTTTCATTCCGCTTGATAATAGCTTTGACAATCCCCAACCCACATTCATCAAAGAGTCTAATGAGTTCACAGTGAAACTCACTGCCACGCTCAACATGATGAGGGTATTTATATACCCGTAGTCCCTTAGGGACTATCGTTTGTTAAAACATTCTTGTAAGTACAGATTGTCCAGCTCCAAGGTTTTATACTTATGTAACGTTTGCTGAAGCAAACGCATATTATCAGAAAAGGAACTATTGTTGGAATTACTCACATTGTCCTCTCGGAATGAAAACACCGGCTTATAAGCCACCCAGTCCTGAAAAGAAGAAGGCGGCAGTAATTCCTGAGATGTATTGTGAGGAATTTCGAGAGTTGTAGTTTCCTCGTTTTGTTGACGTAAAACAGCCGGAGTACGGGCAAAGTTGCAGGAAGCACCTTGATCTGTTAAATCGCACACATCTCGATGGGGTTTGGAACCACAGGGCATAGATGTACCACCAGGTTTACTTGTAAACGCCTTGAGCAGTTCCCGCTGTTCGGAAATAACCGTCTGTAACCCTTGACCTAAGGGCGTGAGCAGCTGCACTAGTTGGGTTAACTGTCCCGTGAGTTGGCGTGACCAGGAAGCTGCAAATGGTTCGCTTTCCTCCACACTAGCATCGCGTGCACTAGTACCAGGACTCCTTGAGCCTGCCTCCATAACCAACCAAACCAAAGAAAATGCTGCAAAAAACAAACTCCACCAAATGTAAGCAGCCAAGCAGGCAAAAGGAAAAGCACAAACCGCCAACACACAATTAGGACTGTATTTCTCCAAGAATGAACACGTAAAGCAGTATCAAAGCAGTATCAAAAGAAGGTTTATTTAACGTACATCCACTTTAGCAACGTTTTCGTTGTTAAAACAACTTCATCAGAATAAAAGCCACCCATCATCACATTCATTTTATATACAACTGTTCAAATTAATGCAATCAAAATTTAAAGCAATACATACTTTATAAATATATGGCCCAAACCATATAAACATTAAAAATAATGAATGCTTTTTAGGGCATCGGCAATACTTTTAAATGCATTTTACTAAAATAAACATGGTTATTAAAACCAAAAATAAAAAATATATATAAATTAAACCAATGTAATTGAAAGAAACTATAAATCATAAAATACAATTTCAACAGTGCAATGTAGGAAGTGGATGTACGTTAAATAAACCTTCTTTTGATACTGCTTTGATACTGCTTTACGTGTTCATTCTTGGAGAAATACAGTCCTAATTGTGTGTTGGCGGTTTGTGCTTTTCCTTTTGCCTGCTTGGCTGCTTACATTTGGTGGAGTTTGTTTTTTGCAGCATTTTCTTTGGTTTGGTTGGTTATGGAGGCAGGCTCAAGGAGTCCTGGTACTAGTGCACGCGACGCTAGTGTGGAGGAAAGCGAACCATTTGCAGCTTCCTGGTCACGCCAACTCACGGGACAGTTAACCCAACTAGTGCAGCTGCTCACGCCCTTAGGTCAAGGGTTACAGACGGTTATTTCCGAACAGCGGGAACTGCTCAAGGCGTTTACAAGTAAACCTGGTGGTACATCTATGCCCTGTGGTTCCAAACCCCATCGAGATGTGTGCGATTTAACAGATCAAGGTGCTTCCTGCAACTTTGCCCGTACTCCGGCTGTTTTACGTCAACAAAACGAGGAAACTACAACTCTCGAAATTCCTCACAATACATCTCAGGAATTACTGCCGCCTTCTTCTTTTCAGGACTGGGTGGCTTATAAGCCGGTGTTTTCATTCCGAGAGGACAATGTGAGTAATTCCAACAATAGTTCCTTTTCTGATAATATGCGTTTGCTTCAGCAAACGTTACATAAGTATAAAACCTTGGAGCTGGACAATCTGTACTTACAAGAATGTTTTAACAAACGTATAGTCCCTAAGGGACTACGGGTATATAAATACCCTCATCATGTTGAGCGTGGCAGTGAGTTTCACTGTGAACTCATTAGACTCTTTGATGAATGTGGGTTGGGGATTGTCAAAGCTATTATCAAGCGGAATGAAACGGATATGCAAGTGTTGTATAAAGATATTTTTAAATATTATGATTTGATCAGTACTGACTTACTTTTCACCATTGAGGGGGAAAAACAGAAGTACTATGAGATGAGAAAACACATTGATCAACAGTGCAATATTGTTTTAAATCGTAAATACAAGAAATTAAATAGAGACTTAAGGGAGTATGCAGAAGGCAAACAATACCCTAATCCCCCTTTGTTCAGAAATGGGTATGGGTTACCCCTAACCCCCAGGGATTATCCCAGGGCAGTTCTAGAAACACCTCCACCCCTGGAACCTCTCCCGCCTATGGGCAATTCTGAGGAACCCTATCAGGATGATTTTTTACCCAGGAGATCGGAGCGTTTACGACAACAGGCTTACCAACAGCAGATACATGGTCCACACCTGGGGATGCACCAGCAGGAGGGGAGGGCACCTCCTTCCAAGGGTTGGAGGGGGAAGCAGAGAGGAGACAGAGGGGATTGGGAAGTGTAGAGCAGATAGTGGTTACTCCTATTGGCCAATATTATAAATATTCTCTCAATGATTATCATATCTACAATTATAGTGATTTGGTAATCACAGACACATGGTTCTCCCTTTTTACCAAAGGATTTAAATTTGTGCCTAGTAGGGGTTGTAACCTTGTGAACACCATGTTGGATGTTAAACTTTTCATACGTAGATTAAATTTGCAATATATTTTTGGTAACATTTCACAACCACATGCAGTTAACCTAAAAAAATCGAGTTCGTATAACCCCCCTTTACACCCCCAGTTAAAAAATCTGGAGAACAGGATTGAGCAAAATATACGGAGGAGGGTCGGAAAGAACAGTTACACCTCCAATCTGAATATAGTCGAGATCAATCTTCTGGAAGAATTGGGGGGTAATTTAGGTGTCCGTGTCATGGAACCTGATAAAGGGGGTGGCACAGTGATTATGGACCAGCTCATGTATGAGACCAAAATGCACAATCTGCTGATGGATACTAACAAATATTCCATAGCTTCCTTGAATGAGGTCCATATTTCCTATAAAAATATTGATCTAGCCCTAAAGGACCTTTTGGACCAAGAAATTATCGAAGTAGACATCTACAACTTCCTGGAAAATCCTTACCCAAAGGTACCCGTTATTTTTGGGGTACCTAAGGTACATAAGTTGATGGAGGACCCACCTATGCGTCCAATTGTAGCAGCACAGGGGTCGAAAACCCACAATTTATCCAAATTCTTAGATTGGAAACTGAAACAACTGTGGGGTAGGCAAGAATATCTTCTTAAGGATTCCTGGGAATTCCTTCGAAGTATCACCCCAGATCTATTTAGACCTGATATTTTCTTTGTTACTATAGATGTGGTCGATCTTTTCTCTGTGATACCACATAGTTTAGGGCTTGAATGGATTGAGGAAGCTTTGTGGGGGTGCAATGGGGTAACCAACA
>NC_056734.1:648244233-648269233 GCF_019279795.1 Protopterus annectens | reverse complement strand
TTATAACAGTATGCATAGATATTCCCATTAACCCAAAACACCAGATTTGGAACAGTTGTATAGCAAACAGAACACATGCACATATGGAACCACAGTGGCCATTACAATGGCATGCAGGTTACATTGATAGCAACAAGCCACCAATGATAGTATTTCAACATGGAACATTAATAGAAACATATTTCAATATTTGTTGAACAATAGGACATATGTCCCAACAGTAGGTTTGGTGTGAACATACCCATGGATTTGTGTGTTTAGATTATTGTTGCAGATATGGTGGGGGGGGGACATGTCAATTAACAACTTATATATCCTTGCAGTATTCACAACTTTAATGATTATTGCTCTAATCATTACTCTCCAGGTATTATTACAATACACTATGTCCTTGGTTTGGGCAGTGGTATGTTTGTACACAGTGTATACTTCAACTGTCTTATAGCTAAATTCTACATCTCTTAACTGGTTGACCTGTAGAGGGAATGTTTGTTAACACTACCTGACTGTTTCTACACATATTCCCAGATTCTTAGTTAATATTATGGACATACCTCTCAATCTCTTAATGCACACACTCTGGGCAAAGCTTGACAACATGGGGTACAAATAGGGACATATCTTGAATATTGCTCTTATAAACTTGGAGAGTTGCTAGAGTAACAGGATTTGTTTTAATGCACATTTTCTGAAGGGTTTGAGGTCTGAAAATCAAATGTATGTCATTATTTAGTGACTACAATTCTGAGATCATCCCAGTGATTTGCCAGGGAGACACAGGAACAGGCCAAAAATATTAGCCAGTTATCTTGACATTCTGTGAAAATCTGTACAGGTGAGAGGTACGATTATGCATACAGCTTACTACCACTACCAGAATTCGAAACATGGCTGTGTCTGCTAAAATACAACAATTTAAGTTTCATCAGAGTGTGCTATTTGGATATTGCCATCTATTACTTCGGTGTTTTCTGTCTAAGTCTTTCTTGGTTGTACAATCTGACCTTCTACTTACAACAGTCTTATACAGACATTCCTACACATTTATTTTATGTAGCACAGTGTTGATAACAGTGGTTAACACAACATTACTATTCAGAGAATGCAACACTAAATTGCCATACAATACCAGAGTAAAAATAAACAGTCCAGGATTTAGAACTTTATTGCCAGGCAGTTACAGTTTTATTTAAATATGACCTATATGGGACTATTATTGTCATATTGTCTGGTTTATTCAGTACAACCCATACACAGTTTTTATACTGCCAGGTGACTTTCTACTACTTTATATTTATTTGGTATGACTACTACAAGTAGGATTGTTACTCACCAGCCTCGCGATGCAGTCTGTGCAACCTACTAGCATGGGCTTCCTGATTCACAGCCTGCTCAGCTGCAGCTGTAAGGGAAATAGAGAAATATTTAGGCATATCTATCCATCACATAAACAGGCTGGACATTAGTAAACAGTTATTGGTATGACTACTTACACACTGCTGGGACATCACCCCTCTGCCTTGCTTCTTGGACCCACTCATTCAAGAGCTCCCTCTTCCTCCGCTTCAAGTCAAATTGGCATAGTGGTGCTGGACATGCTCGCCAGTCCTAGGGATACCAGTGGCACTGGTGAGATCACAGGCCAGGCAGTCCCAGGCTTCTGCTTTATATTGGGAGCCCTGGTGCTGTCCCTGCAGCAGTCTCTCATCATGGTTTTGTACCAGGAGTCCTACCATGACCTTGGATTCCTGTCTGCCCCAGCGCTGCACCAGGAAGCTGGTGTCATCACCAACTCCTGCTATACTGTCTACAGTGGGAAGCTGCAACCAGTTATGAGCTGTATTCCTACCTGTGGGGTTTAAATACAGCTGATTTCCCACCCTTTGCTGTGATTGGACGGTTTTGAATATGCTGAGCTAAGCTGAGCTATGGGCAAACCTGCTTAGATAAGGTTGGCAGTGCTTAAAGGGGCAGGTTCAGCATTGGTTACCAATGGGTAAATCCACTTAGCTGGGCTATTCATTGCTTAATATTCATATGTACACAATGTTTACACCCAGTCAGCAAAGCTGTGCAATGCTTAGCATTGCTTATTTTTTATTTTATAAACTATCTGCTCTATGGGATTGATTCATCATTCATTACATATTATAAATTTGCATACTGTCCCTGACACCCCCAATGTGCTTTAATTGCATTTATTTATGTGTGACTATACTGTATGGGGCACTTGTGTTTATATGGGGGTTTCACCTCTTTATTAAACTGATACCTGACATCTGGACCTACTACAGTGCTCTGGTTAACAAATATATGTTATTTAGTAGTTAATTATAAAAGAAAATGTTTATGTACTGCTTTCACATGTAAAATGCAAATTGGTTACAGTGGAGATTGAATAAGGAATGGCTGCTTATAAAGCGTACTCTCTAACCACTGTACTATTGAAGTACTGCTTATGTTGGATGTCTCTTGCTATTTAACTTCTTGTGCTGTTTAAGCTGGACTAAGCATAGCTAAGCAATGGGCACACCCATGCAGCTATGCTTAAACTTTATTGCATGTTTAAAAAAAAATTTTTTTATTGTGTTTTTTTTATTTGTACCCTTCCGAATATCCATGCTAATGCTGAACCTGTTATTCTATCAACTTTCTGCTTTATGGGATGATTGTCCCTTTTGGCTTTGTCCACATTCCTTACTGTGATGGGTTGGGAGGTGTGCACTATGTGCTTATGTTAAATGTGTTATTCTAACAACTTTTCTCTTGGTAGGGATGATTGTCCCTTATGGCTTTGACCAGATTTGTTATCCTGATGGGTTGGGGGTGTTACGAGCATTCTCGCTCATTTTAAATTGCTGAAAGGCAATTCTGGAGTGCAGGGGGCATGTATATTGTGAGAGCTCTGTGCTCAGACACACCCCCTGCGCTTGTACATTGAACCGTGTCTGTTTTACAGCATGGCAGTGTGGCTTCATACATATGCATGGCACGCTGCCATGCTGAACATGAACGGTCCCTGCCGTGCAGGAATAACTTATTGCTGCATGGCTGCTTGCTAAATCTGGGGGATTGTCTTTATGCTGTGTTGATAATTTGCCTAAATTAAGAATGTTTTTGTTGATATCCACCTATTTAGTCTATTTGATCTATCCATCATGATCTAAAGGGAATAATTTAATGGCCTGTTACGATATGTGCATATTCTTAACAGGGAAAATGTTTTCCAGACAACAAAAAAATAAAATATTCACATATATGTAATTATTTAATGTGTTGGTCCCCTTCCACTAAAATTTTATTCTATGCCTCTTCATTTGATGGCTAAAAAACAGTATTGTCGTAGTTCAAAGAGAAGAGTTTGTTTTATTTACTTTTTTTTCTGCATTCTGTTTTTAACATAACTTAGAAGTATTATTTCATTCATAATGCATGATTTTGTTTGCTTTGCACTGACCCACTTACTTCTTCCCCAAATTACACTCACGTTTGGTCCCTCATCCCTGTATACCTGCACTCTTCAGTGTACCTGGGATCCATGGAGCTGGAACCCCTTCCACGAGTATCAACACAATGTATAGCATCCTAAAGCTTCCCTGATGTCTGAATTAACAGACATAAATCTCTCACTGTCCTACAGGAAGAGTGAACAGTCTTTGACAGATCTCTCCTCAATTGCTTCCCCAGATAATGATCTGCTATGCAAATCCCTCAAATGCAGACATTGCCACTGTAGACAGAAGAAGACATGCCCTTTATCTGCCAAACCCACTGTACTGAATGTAATTTGCAATTTTTTCCAAATCTGGAAGGAAAACAGTTCCTTTCCTTATATTGTGTGATTAAATAATTGGTTGCATGGTTATTGAAATTATCCAGTTATTGTTTTATGTTGTCTACTTTTATGCTTCAGTAAAATATCCCTGCCATTCTATACACCTGGGTCACTGGCATGCAAAACAGTAATGGCTAATGAAATAAATGTAATGCATGGAGAATTATGCTCCAAAATTGGTAAAGCAAAAACCTGTAAAGTACATCTCTAGAACAAGACCAGATCTTAGCACGTCTTAAGCTCCTATAAGCAACATTAAGGTCGTATCGTGGCACTAGGGGCTAATAGCTGACAGTGACATATGACAGAGAACAACAGCAGAAGGTAAAACAAGTTTTAAAACTGGTTAGAACTTCACTCTTCACACTTATATTCAGAAAGTATGGCAGAACAAAGTATGTAACAGTTTTTAAAGCCATGTAAAGATATATCCTTTACCCTCTTCCAAAGTCTTTGAAAGGTGATAAAACCCTTCATGCTCCTACACATTTTCTTTTCTTTCTTGTGTAACTCATAGTATATGGACTAGATAAAGCTCCGTACACTAAAAAGAATTAAGCTTGGGTCTCCAGCCATAGCATTTTATTATGTGAATGCTGCTAGGGTGGAAACAGTATACAAAAACAAATGATCCTCTCAAAGTCTTCAGTTCCTAATTTCCACTGATTTGTCACAATAATTAAAGGAGGACTCCATCTTGAAACTAAAAAAAAATGTTTTTTTTTTCCTCGAGTCTTTATTTTCCGAAATATTCTAATGCATCAAAATCACTGTGTTTCTTATAAAATTGTATATTTTTTTTTTTTTACAAAATGGATGTTATGGGGCCTGCAGTGTTAACATGTTTTTGTTTTCCTGCATTTCTTTCTCTTTACCAGAATCCATGCCATGTCCTTTGTCTATGAGTTATGCTAGACATAAGGAAATGGTGTTTTCTCATGCCATTGAAATACAAGTCATGTTATACATCTTCTATAACAGGACTGCTTCTATTTTTCCTTGCCTGACCACCATTTATGTTTCTCGCAGTGCTTGTTTTATAGTATTTCCAACAATTATACAGCCCCAACCACAACCATAGCTAAATTGCAGGCTGTATGTATAGTTCTTTAACTATTAGCAGACCCTCTCCCACACTATTTCTGAGGTGTCAAAACTGTCACTGCAGAGGGTAACGTATGAGTGACAGTAGCAGCACAGTAGCAGCAGCTACTGTAAAAGAATGAACATTAAAGTAATTCTGCTATTCGTCAATGCCAGCATTGGGAAGATCTGTGGTTTTATTCCATGTTGTAAATAAAATGTTTTTAACTGAAAAAAATCACTTCTGTTACTGCTGTAATGTTCTTTTTTTCTGTTACAATGTAGTACTGTTCTTCAGTTCTACATCAGCACATGTCTAATCTTCAATTTGTGCTATTATGATTTTCTTTTTTCTGTTTTCTTTTCCTCTGTCAGTAATAATGCTTCCTGTACAGCCCACACAGATACATTTCCCAGCATTGTTTTGCCCTTTCTAATACAACAAACATAGCAATGAGATCAACCACAGAAATAGACTAGAAGGGACATGTGAAAAAAAAAAAAACTCAGTTAGCAATTATAGAAGTGAACAACGAAAGTGTGACTCAAAAGGTGACACAATAAAGCCCAATGGATGGCTGAAATGCACTGCAAACAATTTTAATGGGTAACTAAACTCACAGCATTAACGCAAAAAAATACGTTTTTGTTTTAACAACTTCCTCAGATGTGGGTTAATGATCTAACAAGCAGCTTAAATACCTTCCCCAATTAAAATGTACATTCAATTAAATAATTAAAACTCTCATTAAAAACTTTTGAAAAAAAGTTTTTTAAAAAATATTACAAAAACATTCTGATAAACCCTGAATAACAGGAAACAAGGTCATTTAGTAAAAAAATAAATAAATTGCACAGTAAATCCGTTAAAGACTATTCTTTAATTGGGGAAGATATTTAAGCTGCTTGTAAGATCATTAACCCACATTTGTGGAAGTTGTTAAAACGAAAACATTTTTTTTGGCGTTAATGCTGTGTGTTTGGTTACCTATTAAAATTGTTTGGAGTGGATTTCAGCCGTCCGTTGGGTATTATTGTGTCGCCTTTTGAGTCACACTTTCGTTGTTTAGTGGTGTTTTAGGTGACCCTGTGGACTTTTTCTTTTGTTTACTGGAATTATAGAAGTGAACAACACTCCTGCATACCACATATAAAGTGTCCATTGCATCTGTTTCCATCAGCAATAAATCAGACCAATTATTACAAATTCCTCTGCAAAACCATGTGAGAGATTATGCTTAAAAAAGGTGTGAAAACTTTCCATTCCTTTGATTCCCAGGAAAACAAATGAATTTTTTGCAAACTACATGGTGGTTTAAGATAAGTAAACCATACTGGAACCATAAAGCAGGAAATAACCCATTCTTGGAATTGCATTAAATTGCAAGTGAGGTTAAAATTTTCCTTTAAATATTTCCTCTGACCAGGAAGAATCAGGAAATAAATGCAGAGATGGCTTAAAGAAGAAATCTTAGAGACACAGCATATTACATTTGAACAAAGAATATTTCCTAATCTGACTGGGATCACTTCATGTAAGCATAAAACTTACCCAAGGAAGCCACAAAGTTGTACAAAATCATATATCTGTTTAAGCAACAATGAAGACAACTGAATCACCTAAAAAGACTGTGGGAAGAAGTACACTTATCTGCTAGCAGAGAAACGTAAAACAAAAGCTCAACCTACATATCAATAACAACAGTCAGTGAATCAAAGACTTCCGATACTCAGGTAATCAGTTTATCAGATACCTTTTACCATAAATTAACTATATAAAATCACTTCCCACAATATTGCCAAATAGAAAATTCCTCCCACAACTTCTAAAATTGAAAGCATCATACATTTATTGTGACACAAATGATTGCAAAATAGACAGAACTCTTCTTTTTTTGAAGAGGGCAAGTCTGTACAGCACCCCAAAAGTGGAGGCAAGCTCCCACATCCCCATTCTCTATATATATACCATTTCTGAAGTGTGACTAACTCAAAAAAAATGGAAGAGGTTGCAAAGAAAAGCAAAGCTCACTTTCTCCCTCTTTTTGGAGTATAACACACTACATAACCTGTTAGTAAGCTGTGACAATATCCCCTTAACCTGTCACACTGTAGTAACAATCTTCTAGCTATGACATTCTGAACATTGCTGTAGTAGGACTTATTTAATAGTGGGCTTTCTCTAGTTCCAGTACTGACAGATACGAAAATCCAAATGGAACCTTTAATACATAATGCTTGTTTACCTGTTTTCTACTTTAAGTAATAAAAGGAAACAAGTTCACTATTTCCTAATAAACTTTGCTGCAGAAAAAAAAAACAATCATATAATGACAGACTTTTTTCCCTAAAGCTCATCACCCATCCCACAAAATGTAAGCATAATATTTCTGCAGCATGTGACATATTAGCAAGCTCTTGGACACAAGCAACAATGACCTCCACCGTAACTAAACTAAACAACCTTCCTTATTAAAACACTTCAGTTAGATCATATTACTGGAGAAATACAATTGAATAAATGTCTCATGGAATCCTGTCTCACTGATGCAAACTGCTGAATTTATCAATCCCTGAATTATTTTGTTATAATGAAAGAAGTGCAAGCGGTTAACTCTTTAAACATGTTTATTGAAAGCACAAAGGACGTATATAAAAGAAATGAAGGTGTGTAGTGGAGAAAGCTTCCACATGGGCAATTACAAGTCAGCTTACCCACCTTGCAAATAAATGTTTTTTTTAATACTAGCGTTGTCTGTAGTTTTATTAGGTTTCAACAAAGTTGACTTATCCAAATAGTTGTAGTGGGTTAAGATTCAACTTTTCATTCTTACGAGCTTTGGCTATAGTACTAGAGAAACTAGGAGCACAGCAATGTAACAACACAGCAGCATAAGTAAAAGAAACACATTCCCCAGGATTCAGGAAGCCCAGAATTCCATGCAAGAACAATGTAGCCATTCCTACACAGAATATGGCCACAGACCGATCCAGCAAACAGCCGATCTGATGTGCACGAATGTGCCTCCACTGTTTCTGCATGGACATGACTGCAGAATGCTAATTACCTCATTTGCTGGTGAAAACCATGCAAATGAAGTGAATTAGCGATTCACCAAGCAGGCAGGTATCCGTGCAGGAACAGTGATATTTGCAGAAATGTATTTGGCTAGTAGCTGAATACATTTCTGCAAATAATAAAACGGAGGCATGACAGCTGAAATAAAAGCATCTGTTACAAAGTGTAGGCATGCCAATGGCCAAATATATGGCCATTGACATGGAAAACTGCTTAAGTTTTGTAAAAATTAAAGTTTTTTTTTTTGGCCAATCTCAGCCAATTAAGCATAGGGCAGCTTATACAGCTATACAGGGCAAAAGGGATTGTGCCGAAAATAAAAAAAAATGTGAAAAGGCAATTTTAAGGGAAATCTGCATTTTGCCATTATAGTCTATGGCATGCAGAATGAAAACAATGGCAGAGAACAGTGGTTACTAAGGGGAAAGGCTCTGGTGTAGTGCAGTAACTAGGGATTAAGGTAGTTGGGTATGTAAATGACGGGAAGTGTACTGAATCACAAAAATCTTCTAAGTGCCAAGCTGCACCTAAATGTGTAGGTGCTATAACATGATCATGTAGGCAGGAGGAGCAGCTAACATGAAAAGGGGGTGTGCCGTGCTTGCTGTAAGCACATTGGAGCTCCGTGGCCCATGTTGTGCTCGGCTAATCACAGCTAAGTGAGGGGTGTGAGTGTCTCAGACAGCTTAGCTGTGCTTAGCTGAGTGAAGAAACAGTAAGTGTGTTCATGTCCAGGGGTGGGCCTTTTCTTCTCAGCATTGTTTACACTAGCTAAACAGGTTTGCACGGCGTGTCTCAGGATTTAAGCAGGATGGAAATAAGGAAATAGCAGAAGAAAGGAAATCCAGTACAAATCAGTAATATGGGACTCTGCAACTCACAATGGGCCATTCAAAGCACTCAGTAATACAGCTGGCAGGTGGCTGCATAGCTGAAAATGGGAGGAGATGTAACTAAAAAAATGAAAAAATGAGCAACAGCAGAATAAAGGCAATCATGTACAAATTACCACTAATGCATCTAACACTCACAGTGGCCAATTCAAAGCCATTAATAATATAGCTGGCAGCTGGAATGTATCATACTCAGCCAATCACACAGGCAGCAGTTGTAGCACATCACTATAAAGTATGGAAACACACCTCAGTCTGGTTTTTCCTGCAAACTCTGCACCTTTGGAGTAAACCTGGGAATTTTAACTGACAAAATGCTAGGGGCTGTTATCGCTTTGATACATCAGTATGTGCTGGAGGCTGACGGTGGTGAGGAGGATAATGGTGACAACTGCCCCAGACTCTGGAGGAGGAGAAGAGTGTTCAGACCCAGGGTAACCTACCAGTGGCTTCATGACCTGGAGATAGTAGAGCACTAAAGGGTGGACAGGGACATACTACAGCAAATTTTGGAGCTGTGCCGGCCTAGCCTCACACCCAGAATGAACAGAGGGGAACCCATCCTAGTGGATATTAAGGTATGTGTAGCCTTAAGAATACTAGCTACAGGTACTTTCCAAACACCTACTAGGGACATCATGAGGGTGGCACAGGCATCTGCATCCAGACTACTCCACCAGTTCCTGGATGCCATGCTACCACATGCCGGTGAGCACATATACTTCCCCCATACCCGTGAGGTGTTGACCAGCAGTATGCGTCTCTTCCACCATGTAATTTAATACCCAGAGGTACTGGGTGCGATAGACTGCATGCACATCCACATCAAAGCACCACCTGGTGAGCAGGCTAGGGTCTACATAAACTGCAAGGGCTTCCCCTCCATCAACTGCCAGGTTGTGTGCAATGCCTAGGGCATTATCATGAATGTGTGTGCTGGCAGCCCTGGAAGCTATCATGACTCCCACAGCTGACATTCCTCATAGCTGTTTCAGGGATTTGCCAGGGGAGCATTCCATATGGCCATCTGGTGGGGGATGCTGGCTATGCACTGGAGCCGTGAATGATGACAACCATCAGAAAAGCAAACACATCCTTTCAAGAATGCCATAATAAGGCACACGCACAAACCAGGATCATTATAGAGCATGTGTTTGGGATGCTCAAGTCACAGTCCCACTGCCTGGACATATCTGGTGGGGCCTTGCAGTACTCTCCAGTCACATGTGTATACATGTTCATAGTATGTACCATGCTACACAATATGATCCTGTGGAAACAGCTGCAGCAGAAACGGTATGGTGAAGGGCCGCACAGCTCCCCACCATTTCCAGAGTTCCCACAGGCACAGAGGGACTCGGTCAAGGAGGCCTCTGAGCCAGCCACTGTAGGCAGACGGAGGCGTGCCCAGTATGGCCTGGCCTCAACAAAGAGGCAATGCATAACACACACTGACACTGTAGGCACCCAGGGACTGACACTTCTCTCTACTCGCACACACAGTAAAAAGGGATGACACACATCACACTACCTGTAACTTACCATGTATAGGCAGTGTATTGTGTGCATCCAACATAGGCAGCCCTCAAGCAATGTCTGCACAACTGCGACAGGAAAAAGGTAAGTCAGTCGTCTTAACAATAAATTAATGCATCAGTATGTTCTGGTAGCATATGTATGGTATTGTTGCATGCATACAAGGGAATGGGGTAGCCTACTGGGATAGCAGGAGACAACTGACAACTATGTGGGACACCAGGAAATGTCTGCCTGATACTGGCCTCCCAAACCTATGCAGTAGTACCCAAGGTGGCAAATCCCACTGCAGTAGATGTGTGGGGACAACTAACCAGGAGATCATAGGTCACAGTCATGGATGTCAGTGTGGGGTCCCATACCCACCCATCAGACCCACACAGCAAGTCAGCTGCAGAAAATCAGAGATAAATGTCTGGCAAAGGCCCACAAATGGTGGCAATGTTGAATAATCGCCCCCTTACAGACTCACACAGTGATAGCACAGCAGGTCTCACAGTTGCAGTAAAGCTCAGAAGGGTAAGTAGTCTGACGCTCAAATGTATGCCATTACAATCTCACCTGTGGTCTTTACTGATACGCCTGTAGTCTCCAAGACAGGGCACAACAGTATGGTAAATGAAATCATAATGTAAACCAAATATCAGCACAGTCTCTGCAAATGACTACAGTTGACAGGTGTGTCCCCCACCCCCATTACCCACAGAAATGCAGTAACATGTATGTTTGCAACAGTGGCATGGCTGTCCCAATATACATAAAAACATACTGCATGTCCACAATATGATGGGCTCAATGAGCTATGTCTATGTGTGGTCAATACTGTCAGGATCTGGCCAGCACGTTCTCCTGGCTGTCATTTTGTAGTGCCCTAGATTTTTTTATTTTATTTTATTTTACATTTGTTAACCGGGAGGATCCGACTGGATACATGTCCATTTTCAGCGGAGGCCCGGGGAGAAAAGCTCCAGACAAAACAATACATCAAGTCACAGAAAAAACAAATATTAGTTAAGTAATACAGGTAAGGTTTAGTTTTCAATAATCAAATCAGTGTAAGGTTAGTAATTATAATATATTCATTCTATGATTCAGTAGATATCCCTGAAGCCCCAAGACTGGGAAACAATGTATGTAGAGAGAGATAGCTAGCCCGGATTAAGACAGTAGCAGGTACGTGTTGATCGTAGATGTAGTTTTAGTTTGGTCTTAAATAGACTTAAGGAGGAGAGTGAGGTAATATCAGGGCTAAGTTTGTTCCAAATTCTCCCTACTGAGTTGGGTAGTAGAGAATCTCCGCCATGTTATTAGTTTTGCAAGTTTGGATGAGGAGGCAGGATGACCTCAAAGTTCTAGGGTTATTGCAAAGGGAGATAAGTTTTTTGAGTGAGGGAGGGTAGTCAGGGTTATAAATTATTTTGTGGGCAAGGACTAGAAGGTTATACGAAATATGTTTTGGTAACACAAGCCAGTTGCAGTGATGGGTTCTGTATGGTAATCCGTAACAAACCTAGCAATATGATTATAGCAAATGGTGAGTTTGTTCATGACTGTTTTATTAATATTCTGTAGTAAGGGGATCGTACAAGAGTGTGGAGAGAAGATGGGTTAATCTATTTATTCTATATAGCGAGCCTAGTTTTTATTGATGGATTTAATCATTAAGTTTACATGAATGTCGAATTTCAGGTTGTTGTCTATAGTTACCCTAGTAATTTTGTCGAGGGATCCGAGATATAATAGTCCCATCCTTTGATTGGATCAGAAATTAAAGGGGCTTGACCTTTGTGTCGGTGAGAACAGCAACATTTTAGTTTTGGATTAAGTATCAGGCTACACTAGAGAGCCAGTTTTCTATTTTACTGAAAGTGGTTTGGGTCATAATTTGTAGCTCTATAGGGGTTGTACCAGTGCAAATCAGGAAGGCAACTGGCATTTGATACAACTGTGTGTAGATCATTAATGAAAATCGAGAAAAGTAGTGGTCCTAAAATTGATCCTTGAGGGACTCCCAGAGTATTGGGAAGTAAGTTAGATAGTTTATTCTGCCATTGTACTGCTTGTTTTCTACCATTTAGATAGGAACTAAACCATTGAATAGAAGTAGTATCTAGACCAAATGAGTGTAGAGTATCAATTAGTAGTTTGTGGTCCACCATATCAAAGGCTTTGGATAGATCCAAGAATACAGCTGAGGAGATAATATGGGTGTTGATGGTATTGGAGAAGGCAAGAAGGGCAGAGGTGGTACTATGGAGAGGTCTGAAACCATGCTGCCATTATTTTAGATATGGGGAGATGTTATTCAGCTGGAAGTTGATCAGCTGACAGAGTGGTGGGTTTAAGTTTTGCAGTTGATTGGAGAGGGTTTGAATTGTTACAGTTTTGATGTTCAGTTTGCAGTTTCCAATAGTAGTGCCTTTATCAAGTAAAATTAGTCTTTGGTTTCATTCCTAAGTTGTCTATAGGTAGTAAGATCAAGAGGAGTTTTAGTGGTCGCCAAACAGACCATGCCTTATTTCTGAGATGCATTACTTAGTTGTTTTAATTTTGTGTTGAAATACTGAACTGCTTCATCTAATGGTAGATATTTAAGTATTGTCCAGTTACAGGAATTTAGTTCTAGTTGAAATTTGTTGTTTTTATTTCTGACAGATCTTAGTGTGGAGTTCTTTGGGATAGTAATTTTGTGCTTAATTATGTAAGTGAGATGGTGATCACTAAGGCTATCTGGAGTATATTGTTTGGGATCACTATTAATAAGCATCCAATCCAGTATACTCTCTTTTGGTTAGATTTGTCTATCCTGGTAGGAGAGTTAATCATTGGTTTATTTGAGTGGAAGGGGCTTGAGAGGAGCAGGAAGTCCAGTCTATGTTAAAGTCCCCAAGAACTATGGTTGATAGCCAGTGCAGGGTAGCTTCAAGAGTATCTATGTTCTTACCTGGGGGAATATACACACAGATTATATAGATAAACTTAGTTACGTTGATTTGTAGCTTGGAAATAAGGATCTCCGCATTGTTAATCTGAGATACAGGCTGTCTTTCACTGGGCCATGTGCACATAACTGCAGTGCCAACTATTATGCATGTCAGCAACACCTACTGCTGTGCCACTAGCATACTTGGAAGTCAAAGTGCTATGTGGAATATACTACACATATAACGGACTTCTTCCCTCAAAAATGTTTTTTATTTTCAATTAAAATAACATTTACATAATATTTTTAAATATCATTTTAAACAACTATATACAATATTTACAATAGTCTGACTTTCAGTTATACACACTGTATGTTATTAAATATAGAATTAACAGATCAGTTATCAGAGATACAATATTGATTATTGCAGAGTGTCCAACAAAGATACAACTTTCTTCCAATGATTATTTACCAATGGCCTGGGATAGATTCGTAGTTCCTTGATTTTTATTTCCATCGATGCAGTTGTCTGCAGTAAAGTGTAGAATTCTTCCAAGGTCAGGGGTGTATTTGAATTCCACCTTCTGGTTATGCATTTCCTAGATATAGCAAGTATTGTCCATAACAAATACATATTTGTCTTATTCAGGTAAGGACCTTCATTTACATTTAGTATAATCACTGCTTTAGTTAAGATAAAGGATTTATTAAATAAAGCTTGTAAAAAATGATTGATTCCATTCCAATATGATTTAATTTTATTAAGTTCATAAAAATATGAATCCAGTCTGCTTTATTTGACTTTTCACACCTCCACCAAAGAACATTTGCAGTAGTACTGATCTTTTTAATTCTATCTGGTGTTAAAAATGCTCTATGTAAGTATTTCCATTTAAATATTTTCCAGTACTGTGTGTTAGAGGCGTAATTAACTGATAGTAAGATGTTTGTGTCTTTCGGCTTTTTCCCGGTTAGGGGTCGCCACAGCGGAACTCCGGTCCGCTAATGATTGGCAGTTGATTTTTATGTACCGGCTTGCCAGACCTGATGCACAACCTTCAACAAAGGTACGCCCATTCACGCATGTCTCCACGCAGAAGACGCTCTAGCTGAGAATCGAACCGGACAGCGTCTTACTGTGAGGCGACAATGCTACCGCAGATGTTAGTTTTAATTTCTTCTGTTAACTGCAATGACTGACCTTTTGTTAAGAACTGCCAGTATGATGGTTTGGGAATTGTTGTATATGTTATTAACTCTTTATATGGATTTGAAATGGAATATTTCTTTTCACAACTATTATATATAAATTCATACAGAAAACTTATTAGATTTGGAATATCTTTAAATGAGGAATTATTAATTAATCTGCATAAATTTTGAGTGTACATTAGAATGTTTTGTAAGGTTAACCAGTCCTGTGTTGGAATATTGTAAGCAGTTTTTATCATATGTATATCTAAAACATTTAATTTATTTACACATTGAAACCAGCATAAGAATTCATTTTGTTCCCAGGAGGTTACTGTTTCCCTATATATTTTGTGAGAAAAGTTCTTAGTGATGATAAATGGAGTGAAAATGTCAAACCAAGATTTTAGATCTATTTTTGCGTTGATAAGTTTCCTAAAGGAATTGATGTAATGATTAATCAGTGTTGTTTTAGAAGGTTTTGTTATATTATATTGTATACTTATGCATAGTATGTACCAGGGTTTGTTTGATTTGTCTACTATTAAAAATGCTTTTAACAGATTACATTCATTTGTTAATATAGCCGTTGTTAATTCTTTCCAGTTGGCAAAATAATTTGGGTTTATATAGTCTATTGTAGTTTTAAGCACATATGCTTTTATATATTTTTCTATTTCTAGGAAAGCCTGCTTGTTTCCAGGGTCTAATGTGATGAGTTAGAGCTACTCTGTTCCTTTTGGGATACCATAAAAATGTTATTAAACATGAGTTTATTTCTTTAAGAATGCATCTTTCAGGATTTAACTGTATTGCTAATGCTGCATATAGTATTTTTGGCAATAAGACCATTTTTATTAATTGCAATCTGTCTTCAAAAGTTAATATAATTTTGTTCCACTTTTCTATATATATTTTTATTGTTTCAATAATGTTTTTATAATTTATTAATATTGTTTCTTTTATATTTTTGCATAACACTATTCCTAAATAATTTAGCGTAAGTTCTTGTTTTCCTATGATGGATTTATCTGTAACTTGTAGTTCTTTTTCCTAATTTAAAAATAGAAATTTTGATTTTGCTCTATTAAAGTGTAGACCTGAAATCTTATAAAATTTCTCCATTACTTCTTCTAGCTCTCCTAATGATTCTGTGGAGTTTGATAGGGTTAATAAAATATCAGCAAAAAGCATTATTTTAGATATGTACTGGTCATAGACTTCTAACCCTTTTATTCTTGGATTATTGTGTATTAATTCTGCAAGTATTTCTATAGTCAAAGCAAATAAAACAGGAGAAAGGGGGCATCCTTGTTTAGTACCTTTCGTTATATGGATAGATTCTGAGGTGAAAGGACCTAATTTAATGCAGGCTAAGTTATTAATATATATGTTTTTTTTAGTAATAAGATGAAGGGAGGAGGAAATTCAAATAACGCTAAAGTTTTAAATAGATATTCCCAGTTGAGGGAATCAAAGGCTTTTTCTATGTCTAATCTGATTACAAGTGTTTCTCTATCTTCTTTATTCACATAATCTATAAGAGTAAGTATCCTTTTAATATTATCATGTGTGTGCCTGTTATATAAAAATCCAGTCTGATCATTATTAATTGTCTTTGAAAGTGGGATTTTCATTCTGTTAGCTAGGATTGACATGAATATTTTGTAATCATTATTCAGTAATGATATAGGTCTGTAAGAGGTGCAAAGGTCTGATGGTTTATTATATTTTAGAATTGGTGTTATGAGAAAATATTTCCATGAGGATGGTATTTTTGCTTCTGACTGGACTTCTAGCAAAATTTTATGAAAAAGGGAGACTACTGTTGAAGGGAAGAGTTTGTACATTTCTGTAATTATACCATCTATCCCTGGAGCTTTGTTAGATTTACTTTTGTTTATCTTGTCAACAATTTCTTTGTAGGATATAGGTTTTTGTAGGTCTAGTTTTAAGTTTTCTGGAATTTATTTTATATTGATAAGGTTTGTATCTAAGTTTATTTGGTTGGTATCTAAATCTTCTTTATTGAAGTGTTCCATATAATGAAACCAAAATGCTTCAAGGATATCTCCTATATCTGATACTTTTCCCCCTTTCTTTTTATGATATATACTACTAATGTTATGTGCTTTAGATTGTATTTTAATTCTTGTAAATACACTATGTAGATATCTAGGGGAGGTGGCTAATGTTTATTTTTAATTTTTCAAAGGCTAGACAAGTTTTGTGTGTTAAAATTTCATTATATTTTTTATTTAATTCCTCTGTTTCTTTTTTGACTTCTGGGCAATTCTGATTTTTTTTTTCGATTTTGCTGTCAAGAGTCTGGTTTGCAAGTCTAATGATTCAGATTCCCACTCTCTAACTTTGTTTTTGTACCAGCTAAGGGTCTTACCAAAGAAATACACTTTTAATGAGTCCCAAACCATGACTATACTGATTTCTGTTGTATTATTAATTTCAAGAAAGAATTGCAGTTCTGACAACATCCAGGGTCTGAATTATTTAATTTTCATGATATATGATGGAATTTTAGTTAAGAGGATTAAAGCTTTAAACTCTATTTGGAGCTTCATTATCAGAGAATCATGATCTGAGAAGGGGAATGGAACTACTGAGAAGTTGAGGATTTTTGTTTGTAAATCTTGAACTATGAATAATTTGTCTATTCTAGTTTGTGTTCCAAATCTATGGTCTTTATGAGAAAATAATAAGGATTTATCATCTTTTACTTTAAAAGTGTCTATTAAATGAAATGAATCAATCCATCTTTTTAAGGAGTTTGAAATAGCTGCTTTGCAAAAAGACTTCATGGTGGTTTCAGAAGCTTCTAAGATACAATTAAAGTATCCTCCCAGTATAAGATTTCCTTTATAATTGTTGGAAGTAAAATCTAGGTGTTTTTAACCATTCCTGCTCCATTTCCTGGGAACCAATATAGATTAGCTAAAGTCCATATTCTGTTATTAAATTTAATTATAACAAATGCTAGTAGACCTTCTTTGTCTTCATATTTATAAATAACTTTTGGAGTGATTATGTTTTTCTTCCAGAGAATTGATACTCCTTTTGTCTTTGTTCTATAGGAGGATTGAGCTAAGACTGTATAGTCCTTAGGGTTCCAAATAAAGCTATCATTAGTCTTAAAATGCATTTCCTGGAGAAATACTACTTGTGCCTTATTTAATTTTAAATATTTTAGTAAGTTTGATCTTTTATTTGCATTATTTAAGCCATTAGTATTTAATGATAAGAATGTTAAATCCATTTCAAGTTATTGTTGGAAGAAACATTTTGCTTCTTTTTTATTTTGATTATAGTAGTTATGCCATATTCTCTGATAACACTGAATGTTGTTTTTATGTGTGTAAACTTGGGAGTGTAATTTAATGTTCTTTCTTCTTTAAATACAAATAGGGTAAAATTCTGGTCAAGCTTTAAAAAGTACTTCTATAAAACATTAATTCTAAAGTATCAAATCCAAGTAAATATGAATTTTCCATTAAACATGGAATGAAAGTCATTCCTAATCCAATAGATAAAGATAGATCTATTGGATTATCACTCATACCTTTAACCAACAATATCAACTAAGTGCCATATGTTAAATTATTATATGGAATTTTTTCTTAAAAGAGATATGAAATTCTATATTATTCTATAGTAGTTTATATATCAGGATGGAATGTTAGTAGTGTAAACAATTATTATGTTGACTTAGAAAATATCCACTATTTAGTTACCTTTAAGAGATCCCAAACATGTCAGATATGTCATTTTGGATAAATTAAATGCAACAGAGGAGCATACACTAAATAAGCCAACAACAAATAGATTATTACTAAAATAATTTGACTAAAAGGACTCTGTAGAAGACAATGAGTGATTACCAATGAACTATGAATTTACTGTAGGTGTACTGTTTTCCTTTACTTTCCCCACTCTTCAACTCACCAACTTCAACTTATACTTATGAAAAGACATGGCTTATCAGTGGTATCCTGACTCTGAGAAGAGGTGCCCTACATTCTAGTGTGCAGTGCTTTTACATATTTATAGATTTACAAAGCAGATTCTAATAATGAATTATAAACACCCTGACAATTCCCACCCCTGCATAGGGCACCTTCTGCTTCTAGAATGGGTAATCACATCAGGTCTACAATGAATGTGTAAGTACCCATATGGTAGTCAAGACGTACCTTAGGTAAGTATTAATCAAATAGTGTTTAGAGCATCTTAGAGAGTCCTCCGGGGAGATAGAATACTCTTAATCCTCTCCTCCCTTGACCAAAAGCAGAGATTTCCCTTCCCTTTCTTTCCCTTGTTTTAAATCAGTACTATTTATTTTTATTTATTTTATTTATTTTACATTTGTTAACTGGGCTAGTCTAACTGGATACATGTCCATTTTCAGTAGAGGCCTGGGGATAGATGCAAAATATAATACAGAATGCTGCAAAAGTCAAATCTTAAACAGCTATTGGTAATAAAAAAATACAGTACTCATCGTGAGCATTACACAAACAGTAATAGGTAATATAGAAGAGATGTTACTATATACATATATACATATATGTAAATTTCCATAACATGGTCCTTTGGTTCTTTAAGGATAAGTCTATAAAGGTGAAAAGTATTCATTAGTGTAAAGGAAGGAAGTACTAATAAAAGAAATTCAGCAAACATAGGTAAACATAAATAACATTCAGTAGTCCATCTTGTACATGACTCGCAATCCATTAAACAAGTCAGTGACTAACATCACTTTAGTAAACATTATAAAGAGAAATTAGAAATAGTTTCCTAGCTCTTTAAATTTTGTGATAAAGCAAAAAGTTAACAATAAGCTATTTTAACTAAAAGTGTAAAGCATTTCAATTTTTCCTTGCATGTATACATTTCTACTTATATCGTAGTATCAATAGCTGTCTTTGAAAATCTGTACAATACTTCACTTCTTCAAATCATTCCTTTTTCAACTCAGGTTTTGTTTGGTCAAAACGGCAAAAATATTTCAAAGGCACAATTAATATTTAGGCTGATGTTTCAAATAAATAACTTGTCATTTGCCAATTGAGTTAGTTTAGAATGTATGGTTAGTGCAAATATAGCATGTTGCAAAAATAATATGTATTTTTTCGTGTGCTCTAGAGACTGTCATATGTAAGTGACATATATAATGTAGCATATATAGAGCAGATAGCTTATGGATTCAGGTTGTTAAAGTAAGTTATGCTTATTAATCAGGAAGTTTCATTTAAGTTCACAAGTAATTTGGGGACATTTCAGTTGAGCTTCCAGGAATGTGTAGTCCAATGTGAGTAACTGAGTCCATTTTTCCTCATAAACATGTGTCACAATTCATTAAACAAAGCAGAGTCTAACATCTGTCTAATAATCATTATAAAGACAAATAATAGTAAATTCCTAGCTCTTCAAACTTTCTGATATTGCAAAATGTTGACAGTAAGCTATTTTAACTGGAAGACTAAAACATTTCAATACTTCCTTGTGAATATACATTTTACTTATACTGAAGTGTAAAGAACTGTCTTTCAAATCTATGCATTACTTCACTTATTTCAAGTCATTCATTTTACAGTTCAGATTATATTTTATCAAAATGTCAGTAGCATTTCAAGGGCACATTTAATATTTAAACTGGTATTTTAAATGAATAGCTGTCAGTTGCCAAGTGAGTTTGTGCAGAGTGTGAAGTAACTGCAAAGATAACATGTTGCAAAAAGTAATATGTATCTCTCCATGTGCTCTAGAGACTATCACTTTCAAGTAACATATAAAATGTAACTTTTACAGTGCAGACAGCTTGTGAAATCAGCATGTTAAAGTGAGTTGTTGTTGTTGTGTCCTTTGGCTTTTCCCGGTTAGGGGTCGCCACATCGGAACTCCGGTCCGCTAATGATTGGCAGTAGATTTTTACATGCCAAGTTGTCGGCCCTGACGCGCAACCTTCAATGAAGGTACGCCCATTCACACATGTCTCCACACAGAAGACGCTCTAGCTGAGAATCGAACAGGACAACGTCTTACTGTGAGGCGGCAACGCTACCGCAGCAACACCACCGCAGTCTAGCATGTTAAAGTGAGTAATACTTTTTAATCAAGCAGCTACATTTAAGTGCACATGTAGTTTGGGAATATTTCAGTTGTGTTTCCAGGAATATGTAATCCTATGAGGATAAAATCATAAAATATTTACAAATAGTCCTATTATGTATTTATTTTACTTTGGTTAGGTTGTTTTTCATTTTAATAACTAAACAACATTACTTTTTCTTATTATTTGTTATCTGTGAGGCTAAATGCACTTCGCAGGTTCACAGTATCCTTAGAAACTCCAGCAATTGTTTACTGTTGCTATGGCAACGCAAATAGAATGTGAAGAAAGCTTCACTTCTCTTAACCAACAGTACATTTTTCCCTCCTTTTTTTTTTTTTTTTAATATTTGCTAATACTAAAAGGAAATAATTCAAAGGACATATGTACATGACTGCAACATTTCAGAGTTAATCACAAACATGTCCCCAATCCCAATAAGCATAACAGTGACTATCATTAATCTAATAAATATTGGGTACTTTTCCGTTAAATCCCTACCACGCGTTTTCAGTCCCAGATCGGCATGTCTCCTCTTATTCCTTAGTGAGCAGTGTAGATCCTTCCGACCTGTGGACTGAAAGAATAAATATATGTTTTATTTGGATATTGTCAATATTACAGTTAATAAACAATGTTTTGTTCAGTCTGCATAACCAATGAAGTACTTCAACACTGATATAGAATATGTTCAGCCCAGGCCAGGATAGTGAAGAAAATAGCAAGACTGAATCTGACTGCTACAAGAATGAGCCCCATATCCCATCCCCCCTCCACATAGTTGCAACAGATAGACACACACACACACACACCTATCAACATTCTGTCTCCAAACAGTGGAACATCAACTCTCATTATGTGGAACAAATGGGCAAAATGTGGAGCACTTAAAAACACCAGCTAGGAAGCAGCATGGTTAACAAATGCACTACTATATAATGTGCAAGAAGTTCTTTTCATGTGATAATATGATTCAGTATTATTTAGCAGGATAGCAGATTCTTTGACTGTGGAACAACGGGGGCGACTAGCCTAGATTTCACAAAATGCTAAACGAGGAATGTCCCTCCTAATTGGGTGCAGTTGAAATACTTGTCAGAAGCTGAAATTTCTAGATGGTGGAACATTTTCATTTTGCAGGCATTACTTACGACAAACTCTTTTCGATCAGGTTTCACAGACTGTTAACACCTGAATGATTCCAGCAATCATGCATGTATATGCTAATAAAAGCAATGCTATTAGGCACTGACTAAGCAGAGCCAGGGTCGTTTCCTAAAAGGCAACCGTGTGCTACAGACCTTATTATGCAATAAAAGCAGTCAAGTGGAGTTCAGGTTAAAGTTTTCAATGAGTGCAACATTTTTCAACATTAATACACATTTAGAAACAACGTGTTTGGCTTAATATCAACAGCATATCCAATTACTGCTTGCATAATTATGATAAAGAAGCCCAGAAAGGAATTACTGAAAAGATCCGTAGTGATCAGATACCAGCAGCCATTTCCACCCCCCTCCAAAAAAAAAAAAAAAACATCCCAACCTGTTAGAGCAATAATCTTGGGCAAAGCCAAAAATAATAAGGTGAGACACGTCGATCTGACTGGGACCGAAAACTCGTGGTAGGGGTTTAATGGAAATGTACCAAATATTGTAATAACAATTAATTAAGTTCACTATTCCAATTAGTCTACCTTAAAACTAGATTATTTTAGACTATTATTTATCTATGTATAGATGAAGCTGCTGTGGTGCAGTGGTTAGTGTTGTTGCTTCACAGCAAGAGGTTCTCCCGTTCGATTCTTGGCTGTAGCACCTTCTGTGTGGAGTCTGCATGTCCTCCCCCGGTCAAGTGATGTTAAACACATGCAGGTAGGTGCAAGTGTGAATGGGCGTGCCTTCGTTGAAGGTTGGGCGTCGGGCTGTCAATTCAGCACCATAAAAATCCACTGCCAATCATGAGCAGACCGGAGTTCCGCTGTGGTGACCCCTAACCAGGAAAAGCCGAAAATCAAAGTAAGTAAATTTATCTATGTATAGATAGCGAATTATTAAATATATACAAACTATATTAATATAGTAAATAGGAGAGAATTTAGAAAGGGAGGCAAGATGCACTTAAAATAAATAATGAGAAAAGAGAAGAGAGAGAAAGAAAAGAGAAAATTAAGAGAAAATACACTTATACTATGTATGTTGACTTACGGTATAAATATGTTATGTGCTATATAACCCTCCTTCTGTGAAAGAAAAGTACCCTATTTTACATAGCTCAGGTAATGTGAAAACTCTCGTGTGCCATCTGTTTTCAAAAAATATAGATACAGATTCCAGTAGTTAGTTACCTTTGTTTTAAAATTCCAAGCAGTAAAATTGGTCCTTTAAAGTAATGTTAAAACAATTCATATCGTAGTAGATGCTTTGAGAGATTTGGCTGTAACAGTATCAGTCTTTTGCTTCTTCTTTTTGATGTCTGTTCAGACATTTGTTTCTTTTGTTGTCTTGAGAGAAGGTGACATCCAGTCCATATCTTCTGGTAAAGTAATCACATTATTAGTTTTAATAAATGAAGAGGCTTCCTCTAAGTCAGTAAAAGTCCTCATCTCATTGGCGTACAGTATTCTTATCTTAGCTGGATATGCAGGTTGTCCTTTGATGTTATTTTGTTTCAGAAACTTTATCATTGGCCACACTTTTTTCCTTTGTTCCATTATTCTAGATGAATAATCGTTATCAAATCTTATCAGGCTCTGTTTATATTTTAGAGGTGACTTCCTCCAAGCAGATCTTAAAATCAGTTCCTTGTCCAAGTATGAAAGAAATTTGATAATTATTGACCTAGGAGGAGAGTTTGAGTTAGTGGCAGGTTTCCCAAGAGCTCTGTGCGCCCTTTCATTGCCAAATGAAAGTCCTTCTTTTAAATTTAAAAAGTCAGGGATCCAGCGTGATAAAAAGGAAATAATATCCTCACCTTCTGTGTTTTCAGGTAATCCGAAAATCCTGATGTTATTTCTCCTCTCCCTATTTTCCAAGTCATCTACTTTATTAACCAATCAAGTGTTTTGTTTAAGAAGCAGTTCTTTCTGTGTTTCCACTTCCTTAAGTCTGCTTTCTAAGTCATTTAGAGAAACCTCTATTTCTGTTATCCTTGTCTGGTGTTGTTGTAGCATTTCCTTGATGGTGTCAGCCTGTGTTTGACTGCTTGTTTTAAGATTTTCTAGGTTCTCTTCAAAATCATCCATCTTCAAAGACAACTCTTGCAAGGTAGATGTCATCTGTTGTAGTTCCTTCTTTAAGGTAGCATCCTGATGAGAATTCCTTGCATTGCTCATTTTAACAAGTGAATACATCTTCAAGCTTTTTGACAGGAAATTATTTGTAAAACTTCACCAAAGTTTCTAATTATGTACATTAGTCCTTTATCTATAAGATTTTATACATTGAAGAAAAAAAAAAGAATATTTTTCCCGTCTTGTTTAACTAGCTATATGAAGCTTTAAAATACTGCTGCTTTCAGTTAGCCATTCAGGGTCTGCCCCATAATGGATTTCTTGAAGGCTGTGTTGCCGAGGTGCTAGGGCTTTTGTGAATTATCCTTCTTCTTGGTACTGTTGCCAGTGGTCATTGTCAATATGCTTTTTTTTCTTTTTTTATGTTTGCTTTTGTATATAATAGACATGCCTGCACAGTAGAATGCACTCTGTACTCACACCCATAACTCCCAACCCCTGACAGCAAGATGTCTGGCCAAGGGCAGAGGTAAAAGTGGAACAAAGGCACAATGATAGGCATGTGTTGTAAATATTGCCCTTACATACTGAGAAAGGATGTAAGGTGAGGGGTTTGCAGTAGCAGGAAATGTCTGAAGGTTATTTAGTCTGAAACAGTAATTTCTTGGCATTATTTTGTAACATCATTCCTAAATTGTATGCAAATAATGTGCCATAAAAACACAAGTTTATGCAGACTAGACAAAACTTCCAGCCAAGCACCTGGACAGTTTGCCAAAAAATGTATAGTTGAGAGGTATGACCACACCAGGATATCACATCTCAGGTTACACAGATATCACACAAGCAGAACATCCTCAGCCAGTATATCACCAAGTTGCTGGACTGTTTACAGAGTGTTATCACTCAACTGGCTGTAGCCACACCTCCCTGGCCTCGTTGGGCAAGAATGTACATAGCTGGCCTCATAATATTGCTCTACGCATCATACAACTAGTATTCCACTTGTAAAGCACTGTGATGATTTGAGGATGTCTGCCACAAGGTAATGACACTATGCATTGCACTGTCAGACTACAGCTATGTCAGAAAAATGTCTGT